>NC_045509.1:324612-350076 GCF_009650955.1 Corvus moneduloides
GGGGCACGGGGATGGGGGGCACGGGGGGATGGGGGGCACGGGGATGGGGGGCACGGGGGGATGGGGGCACAGGGATGGGGGGCACGGGGGGATGGGGGGCACGGGGATGGGGGGCACGGGGATGGGGGCACGGGGGGATGGGGGGGGCACGGGGATGGGGGCACAGGGATGGGGGGCACGGGGGGATGGGGGGCACGGGGGGATGGGGGCACGGGGGATGGGGGGCACGGGGGGATGGGAGGCACGGGGGATGGGGGCACGGGGGATGGGGGGCACGGGGATGGGGGGCACGGGAGGATGGGGGGCACAGGGGATGGGGGGCACAGGGGATGGGGGCACGGGGATGGGGGCACGGGGATGGGGGGGCACGGGGATGGGGGGCCACGGGGGGATGGGGGGGCACGGGGGGATGGGGGGCACGGGGGGATGGGGGCACAGGGGGATGGGGGGCACGGGGGGATGGGGGCACAGGGGGATGGGGGGGCACGGGGGGATGGGGGGCACGGGGGGATGGGGGGCACAGGGGGATGGGGGGCACGGGGGGATGGGGGGGCACAGGGGGATGGGGGGCACGGGGGATGGGGGCACAGGGGATGGGGGGCACAGGGATGGGGGGCACGGGGGGATGAGGGGCACGGGGGGGGGATGGGGGGCACGGGGGGGGATGGGGGGCACAGGGATGGGGGGCACGGGGGGATGGGGGGCACAGGGGGATGGGGGCACAGGGGGATGGGGGGCACGGGGGGATGGGGGGGCACAGGGGGATGGGGGGCACGGGGGGATGGGGGGGCACGGGGGGATGGGGGGCACGGGGGGATGGGGGCACAGGGGATGGGGGGCACAGGGATGGGGGGCACGGGGGGATGAGGGGCACGGGGGGGGATGAGGGGCACGGGGGGGGATGGGGGGCACGGGGGGGGATGGGGGGCACAGGGATGGGGGGCACGGGGGGATGGGGGGCACAGGGGGATGGGGGGCACAGGGGATGGGGGGCACAGGGGGATGGGGGGCACACGGGGATGGGGGGCACACGGGGATGGAGGGCACAGGGGATGGGGGGCACACGGGGATGGGGGGCACGGGGGGGGATGGGGGGCACGGGGGGGGATGGGGGGCACACGGGGATGGGGGGCACAGGGGATGGCGGGGAGAAAGCCCATGGTCCCCCTGCCCCCCCCGGTGCCCCCACCCCGCAGGTGGCTGGTGCTGGACACGGGCACGCGGCAGCTCCTGGCCGGGGGCTCGGACGGCAACGAGCAGCTCTCGGTGGTGCGGTTCTCCCCGGGTGAGCCCCGGACCCCGACCTGACCCCGAACTGACCCCGAACTGACCCCGAACTGTCCCTGAACTGACCCTGAACTGACCCCGACCTGCCCCTGAACTGACCCTGAACTGACCCCGAACTGACCCCGACCTGCCCCTGAACTGTCCCTGAACTGACCCCGAACTGACCCCGAACTGACCCCGACCTGACCCCGACCTGCCCCTGAACTGACCCAGAACTGACCCCGAACTGACCCCGACCTGCCCCTGAACTGACCCTGAACTGACCCCGAACTGCCCCCGACCTGCCCCTGAACTGACCCCGAACTGACCCCGACCTGCCCCTGAACTGACCCTGAACTGCCCCTGAACTGACCCCGAACTGACCCCGACCTGACCCTGAACTGACCCCGAACTGACCCTGAACTGACCCCGAACTGACCCCGACCTGACCCCGAACTGTCCCTGAACTGTCCCTGAACTGTCCCTGAACTGACCCTGAACTGACCCTGAACTGTCCCTGAACTGACCCCGAACTGTCCCTGAACTGACCCCGAACTGACCCCGACCTGCCCCTGAACTGACCCTGAACTGACCCTGAACTGACCCCGACCTGTCCCTGAACTGACCCCGACCTGACCCTGAACTGACCCCGACCTGTCCCTGAACTGACCCCGAACTGACCCCGACCTGACCCTGAACTGACCCCGACCTGCCCCTGAACTGACCCCGAACTGACCCCGACCTGTCCCTGAACTGACCCCGACCTGTCCCCGAACTGACCCCGACCTGTCCCTGAACTGACCCTGAACTGACCCCGACCTGCCCCTGACCCTCTCCCTGTCCCCAGCTCATGGGGAGCCCCCCCGAGCCCCCCGTGTGACCCCCCCCCAATGTGTGGGACCCCCCCGAGCCCCCCCAATGTGTGCGACCCCCCCCAACCCCGTGCCCCCCCCCAATGTGTGCGACCCCCCCCAACCCCGTGCCCCCCCCCAATGTGTGCGACCCCCCCCAACCCCGTGTCCCCCCCAATGTGTGGGACCCCCCCCGAGCCCCCCCAATGTGTGGGACCCCCCCCAACCCCGTGTCCCCCCCCCCAATTGCAGACGGGACCTTCCTGGCCATCGGCTCCCACGACAACTTCATCTACATCTACAGCGTGGCCGAGGGCGGCCGCAAGTTCAGCCGCTTCGGCCGCTGCACGGTGAGAGCGCCGGCCTTGGGGGGCTCCGGGGGGGCTCCGGGGGGGCTCCGGGGGGCTCCGGGGGTCCCCGCCCCCCTCGGACCCCCGGTGAGCTCCCCTTGCCCCCAGGGCCACTCGAGCTTCATCACCCACCTGGACTGGTCCAAGGACGGCCGCTTCATCATGTCCAACTCGGGCGACTACGAGATCCTCTACTGTGAGGCTGGGGGGGGGTTGGGGGGGCTTCCCCTGGGTCTGACGGGACCCCTTGATCCTGCCAGGACCTTCCTGACCCTGATGGGACCCCCAGAGCTGACCCTAACCCTGCCAGAACCCCCTGACCCTGCCAGGACCCCCAGAGCTCACCCTGACCCTGCCAGAACCCCCTGACCCTGCCAGGACCTTCCTGACCCTGCCAGGACCCCCAGAGCTCACCCTGACCCTGCCAGGACCCCTTGACCCTGCCAGGACCTTTCTGAGCCTGATGGGACCCCCAGAGCTGACCCAGACCCTGCCAGGAACCCCCTGACCCTGATGGGACCCCCAGAGCTCCCCCTGACCCTGCCAGGACCCCCAGAGCTGATCCTGACCCTGCCAGGACCCTCCTGACCCTGCCAGGACCTTCCTGACCCTGATGGGACCCCCAGAGCTGATCCTGACCCTGCCAGGAACCCCCTGACCCTGCCAGGACCCTCCTGACCCTGCCAGGACCCCCAGAGCTCCCCCTGACCCTGCCAGGACCCTCCTGACCCTGCCAGGACCTTCCTGACCCTGCCAGGACCCTCCTGACCCTGCCAGGACCCTCCTGACCCTGATGGGACCCCCAGAGCTCCCCCTGACCCTGCCAGGACCCCACTGGGGCCCCCTGGATTTTAAAGCGGGGGGGGGGGGGGGGGGGTGTCCGATTTTCCCTCCCATCCCCAGATTTTCAGGGGGGTTTCACAGCCCCCTCCCCAAATTCTGGGGCGAAGCTCTCACCCCTCCCCCTCCCCAAATTCCAGGGTGAAGCTCTCTCACACCCCCCTCCCCCTCCCCAAATTCCGGGGCAAAGCTCTCACACCCCCCTCCCCCTCCCCAAATTCCGGGGCGAAGCTCTCATCCCCCCCTCCCCAAATTCCGGGGGTCTCCCCTCCCCCTCCCCAAATTCCAGGGCAAAGCTCTCATCCCCCCCTCCCCAAATTCCGGGGGTCTCCCCTCCCCCTCCCCAAATTCCGGGGCAAAACTCTCACACCCCCCTCCCCCCCTCAAAATTCCGGGGGTCTCCCCTCCCCCTCCCCAAATTCCGGGGGTCTCCCCACCCCCAGGGGACGTCGCCGGGGGCTGCAAACTGCTCCGGAACCGCTTCGAGAGCCGCGACCGCGAGTGGGCCTCCTACACCTGCGTGCTGGGCTTCCACGTCTTCGGTGGGTCTGGGGGCTCCGTGCCGGCGGGCACGGGCATTTTGGGGTGCTCCCCCCACGCCACGAGCCCCCCTCCCCAAATCCCCGCAGGGGTCTGGCCTGACGGCTCCGACGGCACCGACATCAACTCGCTGTGCCGCTCGCACCACGAGCGCGTCGTGGCCGTGGCCGACGACTTCTGCAAGGTTCACCTGTTCCAGTACCCCTGCGCCCGGCCCAAGGTGGGCGGGGGGCTTGGGGGGCTCCGGGGGGGTTCCGGGGGGCTTGGGGGACTCTGAGGGGCTCTGGGGGGCTCCGGGGGGTGCGGCAGGGGGCTTGGGGGGCTCCGGGGGGGGCTTGGGGGGGCTCTGGAGGGCTCTGAGGGGCTTTGGGGGGTGTGGCAGGGGGCTTGGGGGGCTCCGGGGGGGGCTTGGGGGGGCTCTGAGGGGCTCCGGTGGGGTTCCGGGGGGCTTGGGGGACTCTGAGGGGCTCTGGAGGGTGTGGCAGGGGACTGGGGGGGCTCTGGAGGGCTCCAGGGGGGCTCTGGGGGGCTCCGAGGGGCTCCAGGGGGGCTCTGGGGGGACTCTGAGGGGCACCGGGGGGGCACCGAGGGGGCTTGGGGGGACTCGGGGGGGCTCCGAGGGGTCTGGGGAGGCTCCGGGGAGGGCTTGGGGGGTCTTGGGAGGCTCCGGGGGGTCTCCGGGGGGCTCGGCGGGGCTCTGGGGGGCTCTGGGGGATGCCGGGGGTGAGGAAAGGGGGGGTTATGGGGGTCCCGCACCCCAATTTCGGCCGTCGGGAGGGTCCCGGTTGTGCAAAGTTTGGCGGGTCTGGGGTCTCTGTGGGTGGGGAGGGGGTCAGATCCTCAGGACGGGGGTCGGGGGGGGGTACCAGATGCCAGTTTGGGGGGCCCAGGGGGGTCCAGACTCACCGCGGGGGGGGGTCAGGGGGGTCCAGACTCAGAGGGGGGATATTTTGGGTGGGTCGGGGGGGCCCAGACCCCAATTTGGGGGGGCCCAGGGGGGTCCAGACTCACAGGGGGGATATTTTGGGGGGGTCGGGGGGGAACAGACCCCAATTTGGGGGGGTGAGGGGGGTCCGGACCCCAATTTGGGGGAGATCAGAGGGGTCCAGACTCACAGGGGGGATATTTGGGGGGGGGTCAGGGGGGTCCAGACCCCAATTTGGGGAAGATCAGAGGGGTCCAGACTCACAGGGGAGTATTTTGGGGGGGGTCAGGGGGGTCTGGACCCCAATTTGGGGGGGGCCCAGGGGTGTCTGGACTCACAAGGGAGGGGTCAGGGGGGTCCGGACCCCAATCCGGGGGGGTCAGCGCTGGTCCCCTCCCCCCCACCCCAAAATACCCAACCTGGGGGGGAGGGTCCCAACCCCCCCAGTTTGGGGTGGGAGCGGCTCTGTGTGTGTGAGGGAGACACCACGTGACCCCTCACGTGACCCCCCCCCCCCACGTGTGACCCCTCACGTGCGCCCCTCACGTGTCGTTCCCCCCCTCAGGCGCCCAGTCACGTGTACGGCGGGCACGGCAGCCACGTGACCAACGTGCGCTTCACGCACGACGACGGGCACCTGGTGTCGCTGGGCGGCAAGGACACCAGCGTGTTCCAGTGGCGAGTGCTGCCCGGCGACCCCGAGCCGCGCTGAGCCCCGCCGCGCTTCCTCCTCCTCGCTGCTTCCTCTTCCCTTTTCCCCTTCCTGGGACCAAAGAGCGGGTGGGTGTGTGGGTGTGAAGGGGGGGGGGTTGGTTGAAGCCTCCCCGCCCCTCATCCCCCCCGCCCCGCCGCGTTTTCGCGCTGCACTGTGAGAGGCGTCAATAAAGCCGTGGGGTCAGGGCTGGGGCCCCGCCGCTTGCTCGCGCCGGAGATCGCCGCCACTTCCCGGAAGCGCCGCGGGTTCTTCCTCCTCCGCCCTCGAGGCCTTTCCGGCGCTGGCGGAACTCGCCGAGCGCGTTCCGGAAAGAGACGAGGCCCAGCGGAGGAGTGGCGGAAAGAGCCGAGGTTAAGCCGAGGCTTCCCCGAAGCCGGGCCGAAAAGTGACGAGGCCGCTCCGGAAGCGCCCGAGGCGGAGCCGAGCTCGTGCCGGGGGTGTCCGAGCAGCTCCGGAAGTGCCCGAGCTATTCCGGAGGAGCCCGAACCCTCTCCGGAGGTGCCCGAGAGGCCGTGCCGGAGGTTCCCGAACTTTTCCGGGAGCGCCCGAAGCTGCTCCGGAGGTGCCCGAAGCTGCTCCGAACCGGCCGTGCCGGCGCGGAGGCGGCGGGAGCGGCGATGAAGCGCGGCCGGGGCCGGGCCCGGGGGTAGCGCGGCCGAGCGAGCGGCCATGGCGGCCAACATGTACCGCGTCGGCGGTGAGCGGGCCGGGGGCCGCGGGGCGCCGGGCCGGGGCCGGGAGGGACGGCAGGAAGGGTCCGGGGGGGGCCCTGAGGGGATTTGGGGGGTCCCGGAACGCGGGGCGGTCTGTGAGGGGATTTGGGGGTTCCGTGAGGCGCGGGGAGGCCCGTGAGGGGATTTGGGGGGAGGGTCTGTGAGGCGAGGGGGGTCCCGGAAAGGGGAAAGCGTGAGGGGAGTGGGGGTCCCACAACAAAAAGGGGGGGTCTGGGAGGGGAGGGGAGTCCCGGAAAGGGGGGGGGGGGGTGTCGTGAGGGGGTTTGAGGGTCCCGAAAGGGAGGGGGGTCCTGTGAGGGAATTTCGGAGGTCTCAGAAAGGAGAGGGGGGATCCTGTGGGAGATTTGGGGATCCCGTGAAGGGATTTGGGGGGTTCCGGGAAGGAGGAGGTCGCGTGAGGGATTTAGGGGGTCCCGTGAGGGGGTCTGTGAGAGGAAGGGGAGAGTCCCAAAAAGAGGGAGGGGTCCCGTGAGGGGATTTTGGGGGGTCTCGTGGGGAGGGGTTGGGGGGGTCTTATCGGGGAATTTGGGGGGTTCGTGAGGGGTCTAGGGGGGGTCTGTGAGAGGACGGGGGGGTCTCGTGAGGGGATTTGGGGGTTCATGGGGCCTGGAGGTGGGAGACCCCCCCCCCCCCCCCCCCCCCCAAAATCTAAAGGGAAAAGTGGGGGGGGGCTCTTGCATGAGACGGAGAATGGGGAGCCCAGGAGGGGAAACCTCGACATTTTGGGGGGGGGGGGTCTTGTCCTCCCAATCTGTGAGGAGACGGTCTATACTGGGGGGGGGGGCTTGGGGGTCCCCACATCTGCGAGGGGAAGGGGGGGCTGGGGGTGCGTCTGTGAGGGGGGGGGGGGACCCCCAAATTTTTGCGGGAGAAGGAAGATGGGTGAGAAAAGGGATTTTGAGGGGGGGGTTCCCCTCATGCCCCCCCCGTTTTTCCTCCTCCCCCCTCCCCTTCCCAGACTACGTCTACTTCGAGAACTCCTCCAGCAACCCCTACCTGGTGCGGCGCATCGAGGAGCTCAACAAGGTGAGCCCCCCGCCCCACCTTGCTCCCCTTTCCTTGGGGGGGTGTCCCCAAGCCTGGGGGGGCTCCCCTTGACCCCCTGTGCCCCCCCAAAACCCCCCCAGACGGCCAATGGCAACGTGGAGGCCAAGGTGGTTTGTCTGTTCCGGCGGCGCGACATCTCCAGCAGCCTCAACAGCCTGGCCGACAGCAACGCCCGTGAGTGGGGGGGTTTGGGGGGATTTTGGGGGGTTTTGGGGCGTTTTGGAGGAGGTGGGAGCAGCTTCAACAGCCTGGCCGACAGCAACGCCTGTGAGTGAAGGGTTTGGGGGGATTTTGGGGGGTTTTGGGGGGTTTTGGAGGGCGTGGGAGCGGCTTCAACAGCCTGGCCGACAGCAACGCCCGTGAGTGAAGGGTTTGGGGGATTTTGGGAGGTTTTGGGGGGTTTTGGAGGAGGTGGGAGCAGCTTCAACAGCCTGGCCGACAGCAACGCCTGTGAGTGAAGGGTTTGGGGGGATTTTGGGGGGTTTTGGGGCGTTTTGGAGGAGGTGGGAGCAGCTTCAACAGCCTGGCCGACAGCAACGCCTGTGAGTGAAGGGTTTGGGGGGATTTTGGGAGGTTTTGGGGGGGTTTTGGAGGGCGTGGGAGCGGCTTCAACAGCCTGGCCGACAGCAACGCCCGTGAGTGAAGGGTTTGGGGGATTTTGGGAGGTTTTGGGGGGTTTTGGAGGGGGTGGGAGCGGCTTCAACAGCCTGGCCGACAGCAACGCCTGTGAGTGAAGGGTTTGGGGGATTTTGGGAGGTTTTGGGGGGTTTTGGAGGGAGTGGGAGCGGCTTCAACAGCCTGGCCGACAGCAACGCCTGTGAGTGGGCGGTTTTGGGGAGATTTTGGGGGGTTTTAGAGAGGGTGGGGGCAGCCTTTAAACCCAGGCTGACAGCAATGCCCGTGAGCAGGGGGTTTGGGGGGTTTTGGGGGGGATTTTGGGGGGTTTTGGTGGCGGTGGGGAGTAGATCCTCCCTTTGTGTTGCTGCTGGTTTGGGGGGGCTCAGGGTTTTGGGGGGGGTCCCCTCCCAAAGGAGCGCCCCCAATTCGAGGGGGGGTGGAGCTGCTCTGGTCATCCCCACCACCCTTGGGGTGGTTTTTTGGGGGGGGGGGGCTTTGTTCATTTTTGGGGGTCAGAGCTGCACCTCGTGTGGGGGGGGGAAGGACTGGACCCCCACCCTCACCCCTCCCTCAAACTGGGGGGGCTCTGCCCTTCCTGGAGGGGTCCCCACCCAGCCTCCCACGCCCCCTCCCCCTCCCTGGGACCACTGCCAAAACACCGGGGGGGGTTTGGGAGAACAATGGTCCTCCCAGCTGGATTTTGGGGGGGTGGGGGGACACCCCCGTGTGACCCCCCCGCGGCCCCCCCAGGCGAGTTCGAGGAGGAGTCGAAGCAGCCGCCGATGACGGAGCAGCAGCGGCACCAGCTCAAGCACCGGGAGCTGTTCCTGTCGCGCCAGTTCGAGTCGCTCCCGGCCACCCACATCCGGTATGGGGGGGCAAAAAGGGGGCTGGGGGGGCACCCCCGTGCCTGGGGAGGGGGCTCGGGGTGAGCTCTCCCCGCGATTTCCTGCGCAGGGGGAAATGCAGCGTGACGCTGCTCAACGAGACCGACATCCTGGGGCAGTACCTGGAGAAGGAGGTGAGCTCTGTGTGCCCCAAAAACGGGGCTGGGGGGGGGTTTTGGGGGGGTTTTGGGGGTCTCCCCACCCCGTTGAGCCCCCCCCTCGATGCGCCCCCTCCCCACAGGATTGTTTCTTCTACTCGCTGGTGTTCGACCCCGTGCAAAAAACGCTGCTGGCGGACCAGGGCGAAATCAGGGTGGGCTGCAAGTACCAGGCCGAGATCCCCGAGCGCCTGGCTGAAGGTTTGGGGGGTTCTGGGGGGGGCTCTGGGGGGTGCAGGATTGATTTGGGGAGGGAGGGGGGTGTCACCCTGAGAGCCCCTCCCCCAGGTGAGTCGGACAACCGGAACCAGCAGAAGATGGAGATGAAGGTGTGGGACCCCGACAACCCCCTGACCGACCGACAGATCGACCAGTTCCTGGTGGTGGCTCGGTGAGGGGGGAACTGGGAGAGCTGGGAGGGGCTTGAGGGGATCGAGGGGACCCCGCTGACCCCCCGTGTGTCCCCCCCAGGGCCGTGGGGACGTTTGCCCGGGCGCTGGACTGCAGCAGCTCCATCCGCCAGCCCAGCCTGCACATGAGCGCGGCCGCGGCCTCGCGCGACATCACCCTGGTGAGAGGGGCCCCCGAGCCCCCGGGGCACCCCAGAACTGCTCAGAGACCCCCGGGGCACCCCAAAACTGCTCAGAGCCTCCCAGGGCACCCCAGAACTGCTCAGAGACCCCCCGGGGCACCCCAGAACTGCTCAGAGCCCCCCGGGGCACCCCAAAACTGCTCAGAGACCCCCATTTCACACTGGGACACCCCAAAACTGCTCAGAGCCTCCTGGGGCACCCCAGAACTGCTCAGAGACCCCCCCGGGGCACCCCAGAACTGCTCAGAGACCCCCATTTCACACTGGGACACCCCAAAACTGCTCAGAGCCTCCTGGGGCACCCCAGAACTGCTCAGAGACCCCCCCGGGGCACCCCAGAACTGCTCAGAGACCCCCATTTCACACTGGGGCACCCCAGAACTGCTCAGAGACCCCCCGGCGCACCCCAAAACTGCTCAGAGACCCCTCATTTCACACTGAGGCACCCCAAAACTGCTCAGAGACCCCCCGTTTCACACTGTGGCACCCCAAAACTGCTCAGAGCTCCCCCATTTCCCACTGGCACACCCCAAAAGCACCCGAGGGGACACCCTGATATCTCCTTAGGGCCACTTGGGACTGCTCGTAAGTCAGCCCAGTGCTCTTCTGGGGTACCCCAAATCCTCCCTGGAGCCCCGAGATGTTCCTCAAACCCCCTTTAGACACTCCAGGACTCCTTTAGAGCCTTCCCAGTGCTTCCCAGTGCCTCCCAGTGCCCCACAGTTCCATGCCACGGCCACACTGGTGCCACAGGGGGACCCCCAAAACTCCTCAAACCTCCCCCAAAGTCCCTGTTCGAGCCCCGCCAGTGCCTCCCAGTGCCCCCAGTTCCACGCCATGGCCACACTGGTGCCACAGTGGGACCCCGAAACCTGCCCCAAACTCCCTGTTTGAGCTCCCCCAGTGCCCCCCAGTGCCTCCCAGTGCCCCCCAGTTCCACGCCATGGACACGCTGCAGAGGAATGGCTACGACCTGGGGGGGGCTGTGGGACCCCCAAACCCCTCCAAACCTGCCCCAAACTTCCTGTTTGAGCCCTCCCAGTGCTCCCAGTGCTCCCATTGCCCCCAGTTCCACACCATGGCCACACTGGTGCCACAGTGGGACCCCGAAACCTGCCCCAAACTCCCTGTTTGAGCCCCCCCAGTGCTCCCAGTGCTCCCATTGCCCCCCAGTTCCACGCCATGGACACGCTGCAGAGGAATGGCTACGACCTGGGGGGCTGTGGGACCCCCAAACCCCCCCAAACCTGCCCCAAACTCCCTGTTTGAGCCCCCCAGTGCCCCCCAGTGCTCCCAGTACACCCCATTGCCCCCAGTTCCACGCCATGGACACGCTGCAGAGGAATGGCTACGACCTGGGGGGGCTGTGGGACCCCCAAACCCCCCCAGACTCCCTGTTTGAGCCCCCCCAGTGCCCCCCATTGCCTCCCAGTGCTCCCAGTACACCCCATTGCCCCCAGTTCCACGCCATGGACACGCTGCAGAGGAATGGCTACGACCTGGCGCGGGCCATGGCCACGCTGGTGCCGCAGGGGGGGCCGGTGCTGTGCCGGGACGAGATGGAGGAGTGGTCGGCGTCCGAGGCCATGCTCTTCGAGGAGGCCCTGGAGAAGTACGGCAAGGACTTCAACGACATCCGGCAGGACTTCGTGAGTGGGGGAGGGTCCCGGGGGTGGGGGGAGGGGCTCGGGGACCCCCCCACCCCGCGGCGAGCTCAGGGTCCGGTGCCCGCAGCTGCCCTGGAAGTCGCTGGCCAGCATCGTCCAGTTCTACTACATGTGGAAAACCACTGACCGCTACATCCAGCAGGTGGGGGGGGGCTGGGGGGTGGTAAGGGGGTTTGGGGGGCTGAGGTGGGAGTTTGGGGGCTATAAGGGGGGCTGATAAGGGGGTTTGAGGGACTGAGATGGGAGTTCTGGGGCTGATAAGGGGGCTGGTAAGGGGGTTTGAGGGGCTGGTAAGGGGGTTTGAGGGGCTGAGATTGGGGTTTGAGGGGCTGATATGGGGGTCTAGAGGGCTGAGGTGGAGATTTGGGGGGCTGATTTGGGGGTTTGGGTTCTGATATGGGGGTTTGGGGGGTGATTTGGGGGTCTGGAGGGCTGATGTGGGGGTTTGGGGGCTGATGTGGGGGTCCCAGGGGGCTGAGGTGGGGGTCCCAGGGGGCTGAGGTGGGGGTCCCAGGGGGCTGATGTGGGGGTTTGGGGGCTGAGGTGGGGGTTTGGGGGGTGATGTGGGGGTCCCAGGGGGCTGAGGTGGGGGTTTGGGTTCTGATGTGGGGGTTTGGGGGCTGAGGTGGGGGTTTGGGGGGTGATGTGGGGGTTTGGGGGCTGATATGGGGGTTTGGGTTCTGATGTGGGGGTTTGGGGGGTGATTTGGGGCCTTGGGGGGCTGATTTGGGGGCAGTTCTGGGGGTCTCCGGGGGTTCTGGTGGGCTGTGGAGTTTTGGGGCGCTGATTTGGGGGTCCCATGGGGCTGATTTGGGGGCCTGTGGGGTTTTGGGGGGGGGGCTCAGTGCCCCCCACCCCGCGTGACCCCCTCCCTGCTCGCAGAAGAGGCTGAAGGCGGCCGAGGCCGACAGCAAACTGAAGCAAGTCTACATCCCCACCTAGTGAGTAGGGGGGCTCTGGGGACCCCCTGCCGGGCCTGGGGGGGCACAGGAGACCCCCCAGCGACCCCCCCAAAACCCCGCTGACCCCCCCTCCCCGCTCCCCTTTCCCGCAGCACCAAACCCAACCCCAACCAGATCATCTCGGTGGGCTCCAAGCCCGGCGTCAACGGGGCCGGCTTCCAGAAGGGGCTGAGCTGCGAGAGCTGCCACAGTCAGTGCGGCCTGGGGGGGCTTGGGGGGGTCCTCAGGGGGTCCTGGGGGGGCTCCAGGGCGTTTGGGGGGGGTCCCTGAGGTCTTTGGGGGTCTCTGGGGTTTGGGGAACAGGAGTTTGGGGGGGGGGGGGGCGTTCCAGAAGGAGCTCCCGGGCGTTTTGGAGCCTCCCGGGATGGGGTTTGGGGGGGTGGTCCCTGGGTCTTTCCTCAGCATCCCAGTCCTCCCAGTAACGCCCAGTTGCCTTCCCAACAGCGTCCCAGTCCCCCCAGTGGTACGCCTGGGGCCCCCCCAACATGCAGTGCCGCCTCTGCGCCTCGTGCTGGATCTACTGGAAGAAATACGGGGGGCTCAAGACCCCCACCCAGCTGGAGGGGGTGACCCGCAGCGCCTCGGTGAGCCCCCAGTTCCGCTTAGGGACCCCCAAAAACCTCCTGGGACACCCCAAATTCCACTTAAGGACATCCCAAAACCCCCCTCCCCACTTACGGCCTTCCCGTTTCCCCCAGGACACCCCAAAACCGCCTTAGAGCTTCCTAAAGCCCCTGAAGAGCCCCCAGACTCACCCTAGAGCCCCCCAAAGCCTCTTTAGAACCCCCCAAATCTCCTTTAGAGTCCCCCAACTCCCCCTTGGAGTCCCCCAGCTCCCCCTTGGGGTCTCCTAAACTCCCTTTAGAACCCCTCAAACCCCCCTGGGACCCCCTTTGGAGACCCCCAGCTCCCTTTAGAGCCCCCAAACCTCTCTAAGAGCTCCTGAATTTCCTCTGGGACCCCCCTGACCCCCCTAATTTCACATGAACCCCACTCCCGGGGTCACCTGTCCCCATACACCAACATGGGGTGGTTTTTAGTGGGGTCTGGGGGTGATTTTGGGGCTGTAGACCCCCCTGGGACCCCCCTGTGACCCCCCTGTCATCCCCCAGGAGCCGCACTCCCGGGGTCACCTGTCCCCATACAGCAACACAGGGTGTTCTGGGGTGGTTTTTAGTGGGGTTTGGGGGTTTTTTGGGGCTGTAGACCCCCCTGGGACCCCCTGACCCCCCATAATCCCACAGGAGCTGCACTTGTGGGGTCACCTATCCCCATACACCAACATGGGGTAGTTTTTAGTGGGGTTTGGGGGTTTTTTGGGTCTATAGACCCCCCTGGGACCCCCCTGGGACCCCTCTGGGACCCTCCTGACCCCCCTAATTTCACATGAACCCCACTCCCGGGGTCACCTGTCCCCATACACCAACACAGGGTGGTTTTTGGTTGGATTTGGGGGTTTTTTGGGGCTGTAGACCCCGCTGGGACCCTCCTGACCCCCCATAATTCCACAGGAACCCCACTCCTGGGGTCACCTGTCCCCCTACACCAACACAGGGTGTTCTGGGGTGGTTTTTGGTGGGGTTTGGGGGTGATTTTTGGGGTTGGGACCCCCCTGACCCCCCATAATTTCACAGGAGCCCCACTCCCGGGGTCACCTGTCGCGGCCCGAGGCGCAGTCGCTGTCCCCGTACACGACGAGCGCCAGCCGGGCCAAGCTGCTGGCCAAGAACCGGCAGACGTTCCTGCTGCAGACCACGCGGCTGACGCGGCTCTCGCGCCGCCTGTGCCGGGACGTGCTGCAGCCGCGGCGCGCCGCGCGCCGGCCCTACGCCCCCATCAACGCCAACGCCATCAAGGCCGAGTGTGAGAGGGGCTTGGGGGCAAAAATGGGGCAAAAATGGGGGTTTGGGGGGAAAATGGGGGAAAAATGGGAGTTTGGGGGGGTGTATGGGATCCCTACGCCCCCATCAACGCCAACGCCATCAAGACCGAGTGTGAGAGGGGCTTTGGGGGCAAAAATGGGGGGAAAATGGGGGTTTGGGGGCAAAAATGGGGGTTTGGGCGTGTTTGGGGGTTGTATGGGGTCCTTACGCCCCCATCAGCGCCATCAAGGCTGAGTGTGAGAGCGGCTTGGGGGCAAAAATGGGGCAAAAATGGGGGTTTGGGGGGAAAATGGGGGAAAAATGGGAGTTTGGGGGGGTGTATGGGATCCCTACGCCCCCATCAACGCCAACGCCATCAAGGCCGAGTGTGAGAGGGGCTTTGGGGGCAAAAATGGGGGGAAAATGGGGGTTTGGGGGCAAAAATGGGGGTTTGGGCGTGTTTGGGGGTTGTATGGGGTCCTTACGCCCCCATCAGCGCCATCAAGGCCGAGTGTGAGAGCGGCTTGGGGGCAAAAATGGGGCAAAAATGGGGGTTTGGGGGGAAAATGGGGGAAAAATGGGAGTTTGGGGGGGTGTATGGGATCCCTACGCCCCCATCAACGCCAACGCCATCAAGGCCGAGTGTGAGAGGGGCTTGGGGGGAAATGGGGCAAAAATGGGGGTTTGGGGGGAAAATGGGGGAAAAATGGGAGTTTGGGGGGGTGTATGGGATCCCTACGCCCCCATCAACGCCAACGCCATCAAGGGCGAGTGTGAGAGGGGCTTTGGGGGCAAAAATGGGGGGAAAATGGGGGTTTGGGGGCAAAAATGGGGGTTTGGGCGTGTTTGGGGGTTGTATGGGGTCCTTACGCCCCCATCAGCGCCATCAAGGCCGAGTGTGAGAGCGGCTTGGGGGCAAAAATGGGGCAAAAATGGGGGTTTGGGGGGAAAATGGGGGAAAAATGGGAGTTTGGGGGGGTGTATGGGATCCCTACGCCCCCATCAACGCCAACGCCATCAAGGCTGAGTGTGAGAGGGGCTTTGGGGGCAAAAATGGGGGGAAAATGGGGGTTTGGGGGCAAAAAATGGGGGTTTGGGCGTGTTTGGGGGTTGTATGGGGTCCTTACGCCCCCATCAGCGCCATCAAGGCTGAGTGTGAGAGCGGCTTGGGGGCAAAAATGGGGCAAAAATGGGGGTTTGGGGGGAAAATGGGGGAAAAATGGGAGTTTGGGGGTGTATGGGATCCCTACGCCCCCATCAACGCCAACGCTATCAAGGCCGAGTGTGAGAGGGGCTTGGGGGGAAATGGGGCAAAAATGGGGGTTTGGGGGGAAAATGGGGGAAAAATGGGAGTTTGGGGGGGTGTATGGGATCCCTACACCCCCATCAACGCCAACGCCATCAAGGCCGAGTGTGAGAGGGGCTTTGGGGGCAAAAATGGGGGGAAAATGGGGGTTTGGGGGCAAAAATGGGGGTTTGGGCGTGTTTGGGGGTTGTATGGGGTCCTTACGCCCCCATCAGCGCCATCAAGGCCGAGTGTGAGAGCGGCTTGGGGGCAAAAATGGGGCAAAAATGGGGGTTTGGGGGGAAAATGGGGGAAAAATGGGAGTTTGGGGGTGTATGGGATCCCTACGCCCCCATCAACGCCAACGCCATCAAGGCCGAGTGTGAGAGGGGCTTGGGGGGAAATGGGGCAAAAATGGGGGTTTGGGGGGAAAATGGGGGAAAAATGGGAGTTTGGGGGGGTGTATGGGATCCCTACGCCCCCATCAACGCCAACGCCATCAAGGCCGAGTGTGAGAGGGGCTTTGGGGGCAAAAATGGGGGGAAAATGGGGGTTTGGGGGCAAAAATGGGGGTTTGGGCGTGTTTGGGGGTTGTATGGGGTCCTTACGCCCCCATCAGCGCCATCAAGGCCGAGTGTGAGAGCGGCTTGGGGGCAAAAATGGGGCAAAAATGGGGGTTTGGGGGGAAAATGGGGGAAAAATGGGAGTTTGGGGGTGTATGGGGTCCTTACGCCCCCATCAACGCCATCAAGGCCGAGTGTGAGCAGGGTTTGGGGGGCAAAAATGGGGGAAAAGTAGGGGTTTGGGAGCCTTGAGGGGTGTATGGGGTCCTGACGCCCCCATCAACGCCAACGCCATCAAGGCTGAGTGTGAGAGGGACTTGGGGGGCAAAAACGGGGGAAAAATGGGGGCAAAAATGGGGGTTTGGGGGCAAAAATGGGGGTTTGGGGCTGTTTTGGGGGTGTATGGAATCCTTACGCCCCCATCAACGCCATCAAGGCCGAGTGTGAGCAGGGTTTGGGGGGAAATGGTGGGAAAAATGGGGGTTTGGGGGAAAAATGGGGCTTTGGGGGATGTATGGGATCCTTACTCTCCCATCAGTGCCAGCAAGGCTGAGTGTGAGCGGGGTTTGGGGGTGTTTGGGGGAAAAATGGGGGTTTGGGGGGAAATGGGGGGAAAAATGGGGGTTTGGGGGAAAAATGGGGGTATGGGGGGGATGTATGGGATCTTTATGCTCCCAGCAAGGCTGAGTGTGAGCGGGGTTTGGGGGAAAAATGGGGTTTTTGGCGGCTGTTTGGGGGATGTATGGGGTCCTTACACCCCCATCAATGCCAATGCCATCAAGGCCGAGTGTGAGAGGGGCTTTGGGGGCAAAAATGGGGGTTTGGGGGAAAAATGAGGGGAAAAATGGGGGTTTGGGGGATGTATGGGATCCTTACGCTCCCAGCAAGGCTGAGTGTGAGCGGGGTTTGGGGGCAAAAATGGGGTTTTGGTGCTGTTTGGGGGGTGTATGGGGTCCTTACGCCCCCATCAACGCCGTCAAGGCCAAGTGTGAGAGGGGGTTGGGGGGAAATGGGGGCAAAAATGGGGGTTTGTGGGGAAAATGGGGGGAAAAAATGGGGGTTTGGTGCTGTTTGGGGGGTGTATGGGGTCCTTACGCTCCCAGCAAGGCTGAGTGTGGGCAAGGTTTGGGGGTCTTTGGGGGAAAAATGGGGGTTTGGGGGTGTTTGTGGGGTGTATGGGATCCTTACACTCCCATCAAGGCTGAGGGTGGGTGGGCTTTGGGGGGAAAACCGGAGATTTTGGGGGGGTTTGGGGGTGTCTGGGACCCCATCAGCCCCATCAAGGCCGACTGGGAGCGGGGGTAGGGGGCAAAAACGGGCTAAGAACGGGGTTTGGGACCCCCGTCCGGGCCGAGCGTGGTGTCAGGACTGGGGGGGGTGGGACCCCCGCTCTGTGCCCACCGGGGGGGGGCTCTGAGGCGCTGACCCCGCCCGGCCCCCCCAGGCTCCATCCGGCTGCCCAAGGCCGCCAAGGCCCCCCTGAAGATCCACCCGCTGAGCCGGCTGCCGCTCGCCGCCATCGTCAAGGAGCTGGGTCAGCGGGGGTCCGGGGGGGTCCTGGGGGGGTCCTGGGGGGGTCCCGGGGTGAGGGGGGGGCTCTGGGGTGAGGGGGGGCCTGGGGTGAGGGGGGGCCCTGGGGGGGTCCCTGGGGTGAGGGGGGGGTTCTGGGGGGGGGTCCTTGGGGTGAGGGGGGTCCCTGCGGGGGATCCTGGAGTGAAGGGGCACCCCTGGGGTTCTGGGGGGGGACCCCTGGGGTGAGGGGGGCTCTGGGTGAGGGGGGTCCCTGGGGTGAGGGGGGGGTTCTGGGGGGGGTCCCTGGGGTTAGGAGGGCCCCTGGGGTGAGGGGGGTCCCGGGGTGAGGGGGGGGGTTCTGGGGGGGTCCCTGGGGTGAGGGGGGTCCCTGGTGGGGTCCCTGGGGTGAGGGGGGGGTTCTGGGGTGAGGGGGTCCCTGGGGGGGTCCCTGGCCTGGGGGGGGTGGGGGATACAGGAGGGGGGCTCCAGGTGGCCATGAGGGGGGGTGGGTGCAGAAAGGGGGGTGACCGCAGGGTGTGGGGCAGTTGTGGGGGGGTGAGGGGGGTTCAGGGCTGGATTTTGGGAATGGGGGGGCCCTGACCCCCCCTTCCTCCCCCCCCCCCCCCCAGCGGCTCAAGCCCCCCTGAAGCCGAAGACCCCCCGAGGCACCAAGACCCCGATCAACAGGAACCAGCTGAGCCAGAGCCGGGGGCTGGCGGGGCTGGGGGGCAAGAGGGGCTACGAGGGGGGCGGCGATGGCCACCGGCCCCCCCGCATGAGGGTACGGGGGGGGGGGAATGGGGAGGGGGCTGTGGGTGATTGACAGGGGGGCTGTGGGAGGGCAAAGGGCAATTTGGGGGTGATTGATGGGGGGTGGGGCCTGTGGGGGGGGTGGGGTGTGAGGTGATTGACAGGAGCTGGGGTGATTGACGGGAGCGTGGCGGTTTGGAGTAGAACCTGATTGGCCAGCAAGGGTTTGTGGGCGGGGACTGAGGTTGATTGACGGGGGGGCGTTGTGGAGGGGGGCTGGGGCGGGGGGGGGTGTTTCGGGGTGACTGACAGCTCGCGGCGTGTTATGATTGGCCGCTTGGGGGGGGGGGCGCGCGCGCGGTGGGCTGTGATTGGCCGGCGGGCGCGCGCGCCGCGCTGTGATTGGCCGGGGGGGCGGGGCCTGACGCTCCCGCGCAGGTCGGGACGGCGGCGCTGCCGTTCTCGGCCAACGGGCGCCCCCTGGCGGCCGCGCTGCGCCCCGCGCCCCCCCCCGGCACCAAACGGCAGAAACTGAACCCGGCGGACGCCCCCAACCCCGTGGTGTTCGTGGCCACCAAGGACACCCGGTACGGGCAGGGCTGGGGGTCCCGAGGGGGTTTGGGGGGGTCCCGAACCTGGGGGTGTTCGTGGCCACCAAGGACACCCGGTACGGGCAGGGCTGGGGGTCCCGAGGGGGTTTGGGGGGGTCCCGAACCTGGGGGTGTTCGTGGCCACCAAGGACACCCGGTACGGGCGGCCCGGGGGGGCCCGAGGGGGTCTGGGGAGGGTAGAGGGGTCGCCGGGGGGGTCCCGACCCCGGTGGTGTTGGCAGCCACCAGGAACACCCAATATGGGATGAATTTGGGGGGGCCCTGGGGGGTAGGGAACCCACAGGAACCGGGGGGGGAGGGGGGGGTCTGAGGGGTTTTTGGGGCTCCGTGGGTGACGCCCCCCCCTCTGTTCCCCCCTCGCCAGGGCGCTGCGGAAGGCGCTGACGCACCTGGAGCTCCGTCGGGCCGCCCGGCGCCCCAACCTCCCCCTCAAGGTGAAGCCGGGGCTGCCCCTGCGCCCGGGGGGGACCCTGGCGCCCCCCGCCCCCCCCCCACCCCGCCAGCACCTCGGAGCCCATCGTGCTCGAGGACTGACCCCGAGCCCCCCCCGAGCCCCCCCGGCCCGGCCCCTTTTGTATTTTTTTTATTTCCATAGAAAAACTCGCGGGGGGGGTTGGGGGGGGGGCTCCGGTGCCCCCTCCCCCGCTGTCCTTTCTCCCCCCCTTCCCCCCCCAAGCCCCCCCCGCGGGCCCCTTTTGTACGTGGAGCGACGCCCCCGGTTTTGTATCTCGGGCTGTCCCGGTTCTGTAGCGACAGGAAATAAACGCGATGAGTTTTTCTTCAGCGGGACCCAAAAAACGGCGGCGGCGGCGGCGGGGGGCGGAACCCGGGGATACCGGCGGGCACCGGGCGGAACGTTTGTGTCGGGGGGGTAGGGGGGGGAGGAAAAAGCGTGAGGGATGGACCGCGCGTGGGGGAGCGAGAGGCGAACGGACCGCTTCCGGCGGAAGTGGCTGAGGGACGGGCGCGGGAACCGGGAGCCGCCATGGAACCGGGGCCGGCCCCGGGCCCCGACCCCCGCACCGGCCCCGCCGTGGAGCCGGACCCCGAGCCGGCAGCGGGCCCCGGCCACGAGCCGGTGACGGACCCGCTGCCGGTAACGGACCCGCTGCCGGTGACCGACCCGCTGCCGGTAACGGATCCGGCAACCGACCCCGACGTGGAGCCGCTTCACCGGGGCGGCTTCCGCTGCCTCCTGTGCCAGATCACCGCGGCCAACCGTGAGTGAGGGCTCGGGGGGGCTCCGCGACCCAAACGCGCGGCCCGGGGCGGCTCTCCCGGTGCCCGGGGCCGCTCTCCCGGTGCCCGTGACCCCCCCGTGTCCCCCCCAGGCCCGAGCCTTCTCTCGCACCTCGCCGGGAAGCGGCACCGGCGGCTCCGCGAGCTCCGGGCCGAGCGCCGCGCGCAGGAGCTGCGGAGCCTCTTCGTGAGCGGCTTCCCCCGGGGCACGGAGCCCGCGCGGCTGCGGCAGCACTTCCGCGCCTTCGGGGATGTCGCGACAGTCGTGATGGACAAGGAGAAGGTGTGGGGGGAGGGGGAGGCGGCGTCGGGGATGCGGGGATGGGGGCACGGGGAGGGAGCTCCGGAGCTCTCCGGGCGCGCGGGGGCCTTTGGGGATGTCGCGATTGTCGCGATAGTCAAGGAGAAAGTGTTGCGGGGGGGGGGGGGAATCCCTGTGGGGGGGGGATGTGGTGACGTCCCGCAGCTCCTCCCCCCCAGGCCATCAGCTGGTGAGGGGATATCGCGACTGTCGCGATAGTTAAGGGGGGGGATCCTGCGGGGGTGACCTTGTGGGAGGGAGAGGTCCCTTCAAGTCCTCTCCCGTGATGAGGGGATATCGCGACTATCGCGATAGTTAAGGGGGGTTTCCGGTGACGCCGAGCCCCCCCCCGCAGGGCGCGTTCGCCATCGTGGAGCTGCGGGAGCCCGAGGGGCGGCAGCGGGCGCTGGCCGAGCCCCGGCACCTGCTGGGGGGGCGGCGGCTGCGGGTGCGGCCCCGGGAGCACCGGGCCTTCCCCCGGCCCCCCCCGCGGGACCCCCCCGGCAGCGCCCCGGGACCCCCGGGGCTGCAGCAGGCGCTGGGCCGGGCCCAGGACGTGAGTGGGGGGCTGCGGTGGGAGGGGGGGTTCGGGGGGGGTCCCAAAGTTCTCCCGGGGGTTTAGGGGGGGCCTGGAGGGGTTCTGGGGGTTTGGGGGGGGGGGGGGGGTCCCAAAGTTCTCCCGGGGGTCTGGAGGGGTCCTGGGGGTTTGAGGGGGGGATTTAGGGCGTTCCCAGTTTGCCCAGTGCGGCGCTCCCACAGGTGGAGGCGCAGCTGGCGCGGGGCAGGGGGGGTTCCCAGTGCTCCCAGTTTGGGGCTTCTGCAGGTGGAGGAGCAGCTAGCGCAGGGTAGGGGGGATTTAGGGGGGTTCCCAGTGCTCCCAGTTTGCCCAGTTTGGGGCTTCTGCAGGTGGAGGAGCAGCTAGCGCAGGGTAGGGGGGATTTAGGGGGGTTCCCAGTGCTCCCAGTTTGCCCAGTTTGGGGCTCCCGCAGGTGGAGGCGCAGCTGGCGCTGCTGGTGCGGGCGCTGGAGCTGAGCGCGGCCGAGCGGCGGCTGCGGGCGCTGCTGCTGGCCCTGCTCCGGGAGGCGCTCGGCGAGTTCCTGCCAGGTGGGCACCGGGGGGCACCGGGGGGGGCACCGGGGACGGGGGGGACACCGGGGGGCACCGGGGGGCACCGGGGGACAGCCGTGCCAGTGACCGGAGTGTGAGAGCCGTGTGGCACAGGTGTGGCACGGGGGGGACAGGAGGGTGGCACCCGTGATAGTGGCAGGGCTGTGGCAGGCGTGCCCCAGGTGTGCCCAGGTGTGCCCCAGCTGTGTCCCAGGTGTGCCCAGGTGTGCCCCAGCTGTGTCCCAGGTGTGCCCAGGTGTGCCCCAGCTGTGCCCCAGCCCTGTCCCAGCCCTGTCCCCCGTGTCCCCCCCAGGCTGCTCCCTCGTCCCCTACGGCTCCTCCGTCAACGGCTTCGACGTCCACGGCTGCGACCTCGACCTGCACCTGGAGCTGGGGGGCCGGGACCCCCCCCCGGAGGGGACCCCGGCTGGGGACGGGGACCCCCAGGGCCAGGGGACCCCGGGTGGGGACGGGGACCCCCAGGGCCAGGGGACGCCGGGTGGGGACGGGGACCCCCAGGGCCAGGGGACCCCGGGTGGGGACGGGGACCCCCAGGGCCAGGGGACGCCGGGTGGGGACGGGGACGCCCCTCCCAACGGGTCCCTTTTGGGGTCCAACGGGTCCCTGAGGGGGGACGAGGAGCCCCTTCCCAAAGGGTCCTTTTTGGGGTCCCATTTGGGGTCTGGAGGGTCCCTTTTCGGGGACAGGGATCCCTCCCTCGAGGAGTCCCTTTTGGGGTCTGAGGGGTCTCATTTGGGGTCTGAGGGGTCCCATTTGGGATCCGGGGGGTCCCATTTGGGGTCTGAAGGGTCCCTTTTGGGGGACAGGGACCCCTCCCTCGAGGGGCTCCTTTTGGAGGAGGAGGAGCTCCGTTCCAGGGGCTCCGAGGGGTCCTTTTTGGGGGACAAAGGGTCCCTTTTGGGGTCCGAGGGGTCCCATTTGGGGTCTGAAGGGTCCCTTTTTGGATCCGAGGGGTCCCTTTTAGGGGACGAGGCCGCCCCTCCCGCGGGGTCCCTGTCGGGCTCTGAGGGGTCCCTGTCGGGCTCTGAGGGGTCCCCCCAGCCCGAGGGGTCCCTTTTGGGGCGCGGGGCCCCCCCCGAGCAGGTGCTGGCGCTGGTGGGGGCGGTGCTGCGCCGCTGCGTGCCGGGGGTCCGGGGGGTCCGCGCCGTGCCCAGCGCTCGGCACCCCGTGGTCAAGTTCAGCCACAAACAGTCCGGGCTGGCCGGGGACGTGTGCCTGGACAACCGGTACGGGCACTGGGAGGGACTGGGAGGGGGCGGGGAGGGACTGGGAGGGGGCTAAGAGGGGGCTGGGGGCACTGGGAGGGGGCTGGGGGCACGGGGAGGGACTGGGAGGGGGCTGGGGGCACTGGGAGGAGGCTGGGAGGGGGCTGGGGGCACTGGGGGTGGGCTGGGGGGAAACTGGGGAGCACTGGGAGGGGGACTGGGGAAACTGGGAGGGCGCTGGAACAGCACTGGGGGGCTCCTTCCCTCTTCTGCCTTTTCCATTTTGGTTTTTGTCTTCCTCCCTTTTTCTCCTTTCCCCTTTTTTCCCTCCTTTTCCCTCCTTTTCCCTCCTTTTTTCCCCCTTTTCCCTCCTTTTTTCCCTCTTTTTTCCCCTTTTCTCTCCTTCTTTTTCTCCTTTTCCCTCCTTTTTTCCCTCCTTTTCCCTCCTTTTCCCCCTCCTTTTTCCCCTTTTCTCTCCTTCTTTTTCTCCTTTTCCCTCCTTTCCCCCCCTTTTTTCTCCTCACTCCTCCTTTCCCCCCCTATTCCCCCTCTCTTCCCTTCCCTTCCCTCCTTCCCCTCCTTTTTTTTCCCCTTTCCCCTTCTTCCCCCGCCTTCTTCCCCCCCTTTTCCCCCCCCCATTTTTCCCGTTTTCCCCGTTTTTCCCCCCAATCCGCGCTGCCCCCCCAGCCTGGCTCTGTTCAACACGCGCTTCCTGCGCCTCTGCGCCGACGCCGACCCGCGGGTGCGGCCCCTGGGCTACGCCGTGCGCCTCTGGGCGGGGGGGCAGCGCCTGGCAGGTGAGGGGGGGCCGGGACCCCTCCCCAAAATGGCCCGGGACCCCCCAGGAGGGGCTGGGACCCCCCCGCCCCCACCCCGGTACCCCCCTTGGGCTGAGCTCCCGACCTGGAGCTAGCGCCTGGCGGGTGAGGGGGGACGGGACCACCCCAAAAAGGATTTGGGGACCCCCCCTGAGGGGCTGAGACCCCCCCAAAAGGGGCTGGGAGCCCCCCCCGACGGGCTGAGACCCCCCCAAAAGGGGCTGGGGACCCCCTCCTGGGACAGCCCCCACTCCATGATTCCCACAGGAAACTCCTCCGGGCAGCGAGGGGAGGTTGGGGACAGGTGAGGGGGGACAGAGCCCCCCCCCAAAAGGGGCTGCGACCCCCCCAAAGGAGTCTGGAGACCCCTGAAACGTCCCTGGGACCCCCCGGGCATTGCCCAACACCCCCCGACCCCTTGATTGCCACCAGGAAACTCCTCCGGACACCGAAGGGGGGGGCTGGGCTAATTCAGGGGGGGGCTGGGCCAATTGAGGGGGGGGGTCGCGGCTCTTTGGGGACCCCCCTTTCCCGACCCCCCCGCCGTTGTTCGCGCAGGGAACCGGGCCGGGGGCGGCCCCCTCCTCACCAACTACGCGCTGACGCTGCTCGTGGTGCTGTTCCTGCAGAGCCGCAGCCCCCCCGTGCTGCCCTCGGTGCGGCGCCTCCGCGCCCTGGCAGGTGCCGAGACCCCTCCCCAGCATCTCCGGGGGTCCCCCCGCCCCATTTCGGGGGTCTCTGACCCCCCCCTCCCGCCCCGTGTCCGTTGCAGGGCCCCGGGACTGCGCCCGGGTCGGGGGCTGGGATTGCAGCTTCCCCCGGGACGCGGCCGAGCTGGAGCCCAGCGGGAACACCCAGAGCGCCGGTGAGGGGGGGTCCTGCGGCTGGGGGGTCCCTAAATCTGGGGGGGGGTCCCTAAATGCCTCGGGAGGGGCGGTCAAATCCCACTGGAGGGTCCCCAGATGTCGGAGGTTCGAATCCCGCTGGGGGAAGGTCTCTAAATCCTTCTGGGGGAGTCCTCAAATCTGGGGGGGTCCCTAAATCCCTCTGGGGGGATCCCTAAATCCCTCTGGGGGGGCTCAAATCCCACGGGGCGGGGGGGGTCTGAGTGGTTTTGGGAGGCTGGTTGTTCTTAGAGGTGGTTTTTGGGGTGTTTCTGGGTGATTTTGGGGGTGGTTTTTGGGGCGTTTCTGGGTGGTTTTTGGGGTGTTTCTGGGTGATTTTGGGGTGTTTCTGTGTGTTTCTGGGTGGTTTTTGGGGTGTTTCTGGGTGGTTTTTGGGGTGTTTCTGGGTGATTTTGGGGATGGGTTTTGGGGCGTTTCTGGGTGTTTTGGGGCGTTTCTGAGTGTCTCCGGGGGTCTCTGACCTCCCCCCTGTCCCGTCCCCCCCCCCAGCCTCCCTCCTGGCCGAATTCTTCTCCTATTTCGGGACTCTGGATCTGGGGGGGCTCCTCCTGTCCCCCCTGGAGGGCCGAGCTCTGCCGCGCCCCCCGCCCGAGACCCTCGGGGGGCTCCGCCCGGGCCCCCTGACCCTGCAGGACCCCTTCGAGCTGAGCCACAACGTGGCCGCCAACGTCACCCCGCGCACGGTGTCGCGATTCGTGCGCTGCTGTCGCGACGCCGCCCGGCTCTGTCGCGGCCCCGAGTTCCTGCAGAAGTCGCGCCGGGGCCGCCCCTGGGGCGTGATGCGGCTGCTGCTGCCCGGGAATCCCGGCGCGAATCCCGAGGGGAAATTCCTCATCCCGGTCCCGCTGCGACCCCCGGGGGGGCCCGGGGGGGTCCCGCACCGCGAGGCGTGCGCGGCCGTGGGGTTCGTGCTCACGGAGCTGCTGGGCTGCGGCTGCGAGCCCGAGGGCGACCCGGGGCTCCCGGGGGCTGAGGGGAAGCCGCTCCTGGATCCCTCGGAGCCACCCCCGGGATCCAGGTGTCACCCGGAGGGGGTGACAGGAGATTCCCGGGGGGAGTTTGGGGTCCCGGGGACACCGGAGGAGGAGGAGGAGGAAGCGCCCATGGACACGGAGCGGCCACCGGCGGCACCC
>NC_045509.1:350276-394169 GCF_009650955.1 Corvus moneduloides
GAAAGCTGCGGGAGCTGCGGGCCGAGGGCGAGAAGCTGCAGGGGGAGCAGCCGGAGCGAGCGCCCGAGATCCGCGAGGGGCTGGCGGGGCTCGAGGCCGAGTGGGACGCGCTGCGCCGCTGCCACCGGAGCCGCGAGGAGTCCCTGGGCCAGGCGCGGCGGCTCCAGGGCTTCCTGCGGGACCTGGCGGCGCTCCAGGCCTGGCTGTCCCGGACACGCGCGGCCGCCGGCTCCGAGGACGTCCCCGCGTCCCTGGCCGAGGCCGAGGGCTCCCTGCGGCAGCACGAGAGCCTCCGCACCGAGATCTCGCACTACGGCGCCGATTACCGGAGCGCCCGCAGCGCCGGCCGGGAGGTGACGCGGGGACAGACGGACCCGCAGAGCCTGTCCCTGCTCCAGCGCCTGGAAGCGCTGGACGCGGACTGGGAAGAGCTGGGCCGGGTGTGGGAGAAGCGGCAGCGGCTCCTGGCCCAGGCTGTCGCCTTCCACGTGTTCCTGCGGGACGCCAAGCAGGTGGAGGGGACGCTGGGGAAGCAGGTGAGGGGGGATCCGGGGCGCGCCGGGGAATCCCGGGGCTCCGGTGCCGTCCCGGTCCCGATCCCGGTCCCGGTCCCAATCCCGCTCCGCAGGAGCACACGCTGGCCCACACGGAGATGCCGGGCACGGTGCCGGGTGCGGAGGCGGCCGTGCGGAGGCTGGAGGAGTTCCTGGCCGCGCTGGACACCGGCGCCGAGCGCGTCCGGGCGCTCACGGACACCGGGCGGAAGCTGCTGGACGAGGGCGGCGTCCACGCGGAAAAGGTGCGGGAGACGGTGGAGTCGGTGGAGAGCAGGTGAGGGAGACCCGTCCCAGTTTGTCCCAGTCCCGTGCCGTCGCCTGGGAATGGGGTCTCTCACCCGCCTTGGCCCTGGCACAGGCACCAGAAGATCCGGGAGTCGGCCCAGGAGCTGCTGGGGCGGCTGCGGGATAACTGGGAGCTGCAGAAGTTCCTGCAGGACGGGCAGGAGGTGAGACGGGATCGGGACGGGATGGGATGGGATGGGATGGGATGGGATGGGATGGGAAGGAGAACACAATGAGCTGGGATGGGATTAGGATTGAGATCAGGGATCGAGATGGGGTTAAGATGTGGATGGGATGAGGATGAGAACTGGGCTGGGATGGGACTGTGGGAAGAGGTCCTGACCTGTGTCCCCCATCCCATTCCAATTCCCGTCCCCGTTCCCATCCCCGTCCCCATCCCTGTTCCCGTTCCCATTCCCGTTCCCATTCCCATTCCCATTCCTGTTCCCGTCCCCACCCCCGTCCCCGTTCCCATTCTTGTTCCCGTCCCCGTCCCCGTTCCCATTCCCGTTCCCATTCCCATTTCCATTCCCATTCCCATTCCCATTCCCATTCCCATCCCCGTCCCCACCCCCGTCCCCGTTCCCATTCTGGTTCCCCGTTCCCGTCCCCGTTCCCATTCCCGTTCCCATTCCCGTCCCCGTTCCCATTCTGGTTCCCCTCCCCGTCCCCATCCCCGTCCCCATTCCCGTTCCCATTCCCGTTCCCATTCCCATTCCCATCCCCGTCCCCACCCCCGTCCCCGTTCCCATTCTGGTTCCCCGTCCCCGTTCCCATTTCCATTCCCATTCCCATTCCCATTCCCATCCCCGTCCCCACCCCTGTCCCCGTTCCCATTCTGGTTCCCCGTCCCCGTTCCCAGCTGACGCTGTGGCTGAACGAGAAGCTGCCGGTGGCCCGGGACGTGTCCTACGAGGGCACGCGGGACCTGCAGGGGAAGTGGCAGAAGCACCAGGCCTTCGCCGCCGAGCTCGCGGCCAACCGGGGCTGGCTGGAGGCGCTGGAGAAGGTGGGAACGGGGGAAAACAGGGGGAAAACGGGGATCCAGGAGGGGGGCGGCCCTTGGAAAAGGTGGGATACGGGAGGGGGGGGTTGAGTCACAAAATTCCGCGGGTCCAACCTCAGCGATTCCGTGGTTCCGTGGGCCCAGCCTTAATAATCCCGCAATTAAATGGGTCCAACCTCAAAAATTCCATGGCTCCAACCTTGACATCAACAATTTACTGATTTTTTCGGGTCCAACCTTAACAATTCCATGATTTTGATCCGACCTGGGTGGTTCCATGGGTCCAACCTCAACGATTCCACGGGTCCAACCTCAACGATTCCACGATCCCGTGGGTCCAGTTTCAACAATTCCGTGGTGATTCCACGGTTCCGATCTTCTGATCCCACAATCCCACGGGCCCAACCTTGATAGCGACAATTCCATGATTTTTTTGGGTCCAACCTTAACAATTCCATGATTTTTTTGAGCCCAACCTCGCTGGTCCCACGGGCCCAACCCGTAACTCTGTGCCGCCGTTCCCGTGTCCCCCCACAGGATGGGGAGCAGCTGGCGCGGGCGCGGCCGGCGCTGGCCGGACAAGTGACCGCGCCCCGGCAGGAGCTGCGGGCGCTGTGGGCGCAGGTGGAGGCGGCGGCGGCCGCCAAGGGCCGGGGTTTGGCCGAAGCCGCGCGCGCCGAGAGCTGCGCCCAGGCCTGCGCCGGACTCCGCTCGTGGCTCGCCGGGGTCTGCGCCCAGCTCCGCTCCGGCCACTGCGGCCAGGACCTGACCAGCGTCGGGGTGCTGCTCACCCGGCACCAGGTCAGGGGGACGCCGGGGAAGGGGTGGGGTCAGGGAATGGGAATGGGAATGGGGGGCGGGGGGAGGGGGGCGAAGGTTTGGGGTGAAGGTTGGGGGTGTGGGGCTCAGGGGCAGGGTTGGGGTACGGCTTTTGGGGTGGGCTTGGGATGCAGGTTTGGGATGCTTGAGTTTCGGGGTGCAGGGTTTGGGGTCCCCAGGTTGGGGGGGGTGGGTTTGCGGTGCAGGTTTGGGGGTGCAGGTTTGGGGGTGCAGGTTTGGGGGTGCAGGGTTTGGGGTGCAGGTTTGGGGGTGCAGATTTGGGGGTGCAGGTTTGGGGTGCAGATTTGGAGGTGCAGGTTTGGGGGTGCAGGTTTGGGGTGCAGGTTTGGGGTGCAGATTTGGAGGTGCAGGTTTGGGGGTGCAGATTTGGAGGTGCAGGTTTGGGGTGCAGGTTTGGGGTGCAGGTTTGGGGTGCAGATTTGGAGGTGCAGGTTTGGGGGTGCAGATTTGGAGGTGCAGGGTTTGGGGTGCAGGTTTGGGGTGCAGGTTTGGGGGTGCAGGTTTGGGGGTGCGGATTTGGGAGTGCAGGTTTGGGGTGCAGATTTGGGGGTGCAAGGCTTGGGGTGCAGGGCTTGGGGTGCAGGGTTTGGGGTGCAGGTTTGGGGGTGCAGGGTTTGGGGTGCAGGGCTTGAGGTGCAGGTTTGGGGTGCAGATTTGGAGGTGCAGGTTTGGAGGTGCAGATTTGGAGGTGCAGGTTTGGAGGTGCAGGTTTGGAGGTGCAGATTTGGAGGTGCAGGATTTGGAGGTGCAGGTTTGGAGGTGCAGGTTTGGAGGTGCAGATTTGGAGGTGCAGGGTTTGGGGGTGCAGGTTTGGGGTGCAGGGTTTGGGGTGCAGATTTGGGGGTGCAGATTCTGGGGTGCAGGGCTTGGGGTGCAGGTTTGGAGGTGCAGATTTGCGAGGCAGGGTTTGGGGTGGGGGGGATTTTGGGGTGCAGATTCTGGGGGATCCCCCGGGGGTCGCTGAGCCCCCGCGCCCCCCCAGCTGCTGGAGACGCAGGCGGCGCTGCGGGAGCAGGAGGTGGGGGCTCTGCGGGCGCAGGCCGGGGGGCTCAGCCCGGGGCACCCCCGGAGCGCGGGGGTGCAGGAGCAGGTCCGGGACCTGGAGCAGCAGTTCCGGGAGCTGCGGGAGCCGCTGCAGGAGCGCGGCCGGAGCCTCGCGGCCGCCAGGGAGCTGCACCAGTTCCGCAGGGACCTGGAGGACGAGCTCGTGAGTGGGGGGATGCCCCCGGGAACCCCCCCCAAGGGCTGTCACTGACCTCTGGGGCCCCTGGTCCCGCGTTCCCGATCCCAAATCCCTGATCCCCACCAACCCAAATCTCCTCCTCAATCCCTGACCCCCAGTCCCTGATCCCCTCCCATCCCTGTCCTCACAGTGTCCCGGACCCCTGGTGACCCTGACCCCCAGTGACCCCCAATGACCCCCAGTGACCCCCCAGTGACCCCCAGTGACCCCCCGCTGTCCCCCCATGTCCCCAGCTGTGGGTGCAGGAGCGCCAGGCCCTGGCCGTGTCCACGGACCACGGGAAGGACCTGCCCTCGGTGCAGCTGCTGCTCCAGAAGAACGAGGTGGGTCGGGGGGGGTCTCCAAACATCCCCCTCTATCCCCTGTGACCCCCAGAGACCCCCCTGGACCCCCAGGACTCGCTCCACGACCCGGGGGGTCCCACAGATGTCCCTCCCTCTGACCCCCCCAGAGGTTCTCTGGCCCACCCCTGCCCCCCCAGAGACACCCCCGGCACGTTCTGTGGCCCCCCCCGACCCCCCGTGTACCTCCCATTTCCCCCACAGACCCCTCCTAGACCCCCCAGACCCCCAATCCCCCCCCCCCAAGCCCCCCCAAACCCCGCTGCCCCCGCGTTCCCCCGCAGACGCTGCAGAAGGAGCTGCAGGGCCGCGAGCGCCGCGTGACGGAGCTGCTGGAGCGGGGGGTCCCCGGCTCGGGGGTCCCCGGCTCGGGGGTCCCCGGGGGGGTCCCGGCGCTGCGGGAGGCCTGGCGGGAGCTGCGGGCGCAGGCGGCGCGGAGGCAGCGGAGCCTCGAGGCCGCCTTGGCCGCCCAGCGCTTCCTGCGCGACGCCGCGGCCGCCGAGGCCTGGCTGGGCGAGCGCGAGCTGCACATGCTGGCCCAGGACAAGGCCAAGGTGCGACGGGGCCTGGCCACCCCCTGGGGACAGCAGGGTGGCCCCGCTTCGGCTGGGGTGGGGCGGGGGAAGGGGTTTATAGGGGGGTTGGGGTGTCCCAGGGGGAGCAGGGGGGGCTGTGGGGGTCTATGGGGGGTCCCAGGGGGATTGGGAGGGGTCTCTGGGGGTCTCTGGGGGTTCCCAGGGGGAGCGGGGGGGGCTGTGGGGGGTCTATGGGGGGTCACAGGGGGATTGGGAGGGGTCTCTGGGGGTCTCTGGGGGTTCCCAGGGGGAGCAGGGGGGTCTCTGGGGGTCTCTGGGGGTTCCCAGGGGGAGCGGGGGGGGCTGTGGGGGGTCTATGGAGGGGTTCCAGGGGGGTCCCGGGGGAGCAGGGAAGCTGCTGAGGGGGTCAAGGGGGCTGTGGGGAGGGGTTTGGGGGGGTCACAGGGGGAGCTGGGGGGTCTCTGGGGGTGGGGACATGGCTGTGACCCCCCTCCCGTGCCCCCCGGTGTCCCCAGGACGAGCCGGGCGCCCAGGCCATGCTGAGCCGGCACCTGGGGCTGGAGCAGGAGCTGCGCGACTACGGCGGCACCGTGGAGCTGCTGGCCGAGCAGGGCCGGGCCATGGCGGCCAGTGGCCACCCCGACGGGTGGGGACAGCCTGGGGACACCCCCGGCACCGTGGGCATGGTCCCTGTGTCCCGTGACACCCCTGTCCCAGTGCTCGCTGTCCCCTGAGATCCCTGTGTCCCCTGTGCCCGTGTGCATTGTCTGTCCTCTGATGGCCCTGTGTCCCCTGACGCTCCTGTCCCCTGTCCCCGGGGTGACACCGCTGTCCCCTGTCCCCTGGGTGACATCACTGTTCCCTGTCCCCTGGGTGACACGGGTGATGTCCCTGGGGTGACACTGCTGTCCCCTGGGTGACACCGGTGATGTTTCCGGGGTGACACCACTGTCCCTGTGTCCCCTGGGTGACACTGGTGATGTCCCCTGGGTGACACCGCTGTCCCTGTGTCCCCTGGGTGACACTGGTGATGTCCCCTGGGTGACACCGCTGTCCCCTGGGTGACACTGGTGATGTCCCCGGGATGACACTGCTGTCCCCTGGGTGACACGGGTGATGTCCCCTGGGTGACACTGCTGTCCCCTGGGTGACACGGGTGATGTCCCCGGGGTGACACCAGTGTCCCCTGTCCCCTGGGTGACACGGATGATGTCCCCGGGGTGACACCGCTGTCCCTGTGTCCCCTGGGTGACACTGGTGATGTCCCCGGGGTGACACCGCTGTCCCCTGTCCCCGCCCAGCGAGCGGCTCCGTGCCCGCGCCGCGCAGGTGCAGCGTCTCTATGCGGGGCTGTGTCACCTGGCCGGGGAGCGCAGGGCCACCCTGCAGGGCCACCACCGGCTGTGCCAGCTGCGCCGGGACCTCGATGACCTGGAGCAGTGGATCTCGGAGCGAGAGGTGGTGGCGGCGTCCCGGGAGCTGGGGCAGGACTTCGAGCACGTCACGGTGAGGGGACACGGGGGGCACGGGCACAGTGACACTGAGGAGTCCCCGTGTCACCTCAGTGCCAGGTGGTCCCCAGGTCATCCTGACACTGGGGGGGCCCCGTGTCCCCCTGTCACCGGGGGTGTCCCTGTCCCCGGCAGTGCCCCCTGACCCCGGCCTGGCCTGTGTCCCCGCAGCTGCTCCGGGACAAGTTCCGGGAGTTCTCCCGGGACACGGGCGGGCTGGGCCAGGAGCGGGTGGACGCGGCCAACGCGGCGGCGGCGGCGCTGATCGCCGGGGGCCACCCCGAGCGCGCGGCCGTGGCCCAGTGGCAAGCGGGGCTTAACGAGGCCTGGGCCGAGCTGCTGGAGCTGGTGGCCACGCGGGCGCAGGAGCTGGCGGCCGCTCACGACCTGCAGCGCTTCCGCCGCGACGCGCGCCAGGTGCTGGCGCAGCTCCGGGACAAGGCCCGGCAGGTCCCCGAGGAGCTGGGCCGGGACCTGCGCGCGGCCGAGGGGCTGGAGAGGCAGCACCGCGCCTTCGAGCACGACGTGCAGGCCCTGAGCGCCCAGGTGAGGGGACACGGGGGACGCAGGGAGGGACAAGGGAGGGACAGGCCGCGGTGCAGCAGGTGGCTGCGAGCCGCATGCGTCACCTGTCCCACGTCCCACTCTTGAGGCGACTGCAGTGCAAGAGGTGCCTGTGAGGGGACACGTTCCGTGCCACACGTGTCACGCCTGTCCCCTGTCACTCCTGTGCGGTGAGGAGGGGGATGTGTGCCATGTCACAGCTGTCACACGTGTCCCGTGTCCCCTGTCCTCGCAGGTGACCGCTGTCCAGGAGGCCGCGGGGCGCCTGGCCGCGGCGTACGCGGGCCCACGGGCCGAGGAGCTGCGGGCGCAGGAGGGCGCGGTGGCCGCGGCCTGGGCCGAGCTCCGCGGGCGCTGCCAGCGCCGCCGCCGCCTGCTCGGGGACACCGTGGAGCAGTTCCGGTTCCTCCGCGCCGCCCGCGACCTGCGGCTCTGGATGGACGGGATGCAACTGCAGCTGCAGGCCCGGGAGCGCCCCAGGTGGGACATGGGGACGCCCTGGGGACATCCCAGATGTGGGGTGACACATGTGGGGACAGCTCTGGGGACATCTCGGGGACACCCCAGGGACACCGCAGCGACCCCGGCGTGGGGCTGTGACCGCGGCCACCCCGGTGGCTCGGCCCCGCGCGGCTGCGCCCAGGTGGAGCCGGGGTGTCCCCGTGGTCACCGCTGGTGTCCCTGTGCCCCGCAGGGATGTCACCGCGGCCGAGCTGCTGATCCAGCAGCACCAGGGGCTGCGGGCGGAGCTGGAGGCGCGCGAGGGCTCCTTCGGGGCCTGCGTGGCCGCGGCCACGGTGCTGCTGCAGCGTGGCCACCACGACGCCGACAAGGTGGGACGTGCCTGGCACCCTGTGTCCCCGTGTCACTGTGTCTCCACCCTTGTCACTGTCCCCATGTCCCCAGCCCCACATCCCCCCGTCCAAATCCTCGTCTCTGTGGTGCCGTGTCCATCCCATGTCCATCCCGTGTCCATCCCGTGTCCATCCCGTGTCCCCCCAGCTGTCCCAGGAGCTCCAGGAGCTCCAGGAGCGCCGCAGGGACATCGGGGAGCGCTGGCAGGACAAGCTGGAGTGGCTGCAGACCGGTGAGAGCTGGGGACGCCCCGTGTGTCCCCAGTGTCCCCTCTCGGTGCCCGGGGGTGGCTCGGGGGTGGCACAGGGGGGGTCCCTGCCCCCCGCTGCCCCCCCGGTGACCATCCCCGTGTCCCCAGTGCTGGAGGTGCTGGTGTTCGGGCGTGACGCGGCCACGGCCGAGGCCTGGCTGGCCAGCAGGGAGCCCCTGGCCCGCGCCCCCGAGCTGGGCTCCAGCCTGGCCGAGGCCGAGACCCTCCTCAAACGCCACCAGAGCTTCCAAAAGGCCGCGGCCGCCTGGGACGAGAGATTCGCTGCCCTGAGTCGCCTCACCACGGTGGGGACATCGGGGGGGATGTGGGGGGGAAATGGGGAGGGGGCGCAGGGGACGTGGTGGGGACAAGGGGAAGGGGGGGCACTGGGGGCCGGGGTCACTGCGACACCCAGGGGACACAGGGTGGGAGGGGGCTGGGGGTCCCTGGGTCACCTCTGTGCTCTGGGTGGGGTCCCCATGGGGTCCCCGTGACCCCCCCCCGTCACCGCGGTGTCCCTGACCCCACTGTGCCCCCCCAGCTGGAGGAGAAGGAGCGGCGGCGGCGCCAGGAGGAGGAGGAGGCGGCGAGGAAGCTGCAGCCCCCCGAGCCCCCCCCGGCCCAGGATGAAGTCGGAGGGACCCCCCCGGTGGTGCCCCCCGAGAGCCAGGACGGGGGAGGGGGCTGGGAGGTGCAGAGGTGAGGGGGGGGGTGCGGCGGGGGGGGACATTCAGGGTCTGGGGAGGGGATTTTGGGGGGAACATTGAGGTTTGGGGCAGTTGGAAGAGACCCCCAGTTGGGGGGGGGCTGGGGGAAGGTTGGGGGGGGAAAGGGGGCCGGGGAGGGGAGGTGTGGGATATGGGGAGGGGGTTCTGGGGCTGACAGGGGGTCACCCCGTGTGTGCCCCCCCTTCCCAGGGCCCCCACCCCCCAGAGCCGCCCAGCAGAGGCCCCGGCCCTCAACGGGATCCGCCCCGACGGCGCCGCGGGCCAGGTAACCCCCAAGACCCCCCCAAAATGTGGGGGGGGACGCCCCCAGACCCCTCTGGGGGACCCCCCTCCCCTCACCCCTGTCCCCCTTTTCCTCCCCCAGGTGCCCAACGGGGCGCAGGAGGGGGGGCCCAGCCCGGGGGGGGTGGCGGCCACGCTGCCCCCCCGCCCCCCGCCCCCGCCCGAGACCCTCGAGGGGGGGCTGTGCCGCAAGCAGGAGCTGGAGGCGCCCGGCAAGAGGGCGACCAACAGGTCAGGACGGGGACACCCCCGGGGACACCCTGGGGACACCCCCCGGCCTTGGGGACACCCCCGGGGACACCCCCGGGGACACCCTGGGGACACCCTGGGGACACCCCCGGCCTTGGGGACACCCCCGGGGACACCCCCGGGGACACCCTGGGGACACCCCCCGGCCTTGGGGACACCCCCGGGGACACCCCCGGGGACACCCTGGGGACACCCTGGGGACACCCCCGGCCTTGGGGACACCCCCGGGGACACCCCGGGAACACGCCCCATTCGTGGCCACGCCCCTTCAGACACACCCACACAGCACAGCCTTATTTGGGTCTCTTGGCCACGCCCACATGACCACGCCCTGCTTTGGCCACGCCCTTTACGTGCCACACCCCTCCCTTAAAGTCCCAAGCGCCCCCCCAGGTCCTGGCAGAGCCTGGGCTGTGTCCTGGAGGGGTGATGGGCTCAGAGACCCCCCGTGACCCCCCGGTGACCCCCCCAGGTCCTGGCAGAGCCTGGGCTGTGTCCTGGAGGGGTGATGGGCTCAGAGACCCCCCGTGACCCCCCGGTGACCCCCCCCAGGTCCTGGCAGAGCCTGGGCTGTGTCCTGGGGGGGTGATGGGCTCAGAGACCCCCCATGACCCCCCCGTGACCCCCCGGTGACCCCCCCAGGTCCTGGCAGAGCCTGGGCTGTGTCCTGGGGGGGTGATGGGCTCAGAGACCCCCCATGACCCCCCCGTGACCCCCCCGTGACCCCCCAGGTCCTGGCAGAGCCTGTACTGTGTGCTGCGGGGGGGGACCCTGAGCGTGTTCAAGGACGCGCGGGGGGCGGGCGCGGGGGTCCCGTACCACGGGGAGCCCCCCACCCCCCTGCGCGGCGCCCGCTGCCACCCGGCCACGGCCTACCGCAAACGGAAACACGTGTTCAGGCTGGGGTACGGGAAAATGGGGAAAAATGGGGGGAAAATGGGGGAAAATGGGGGGGGAATAATGGGGGGAAAACGAGGGGAAAATGCATGGGAAGATAATGGGGGAAATGGGGGAATAATGGGGGAAAAATGAGGGGAGAATGCATGGGAAGATAATGGAGGAAATGGGGGAATAATGGGGAGGAGATGGGGGAAAACTGGAGGAAAATTGGGGGAAAATGAGGGGGGAAATGTGTGGAAAACGGGGGGAAAAGTGGGAGGAGATGAGGGAAAATGGGAGGGGAAATGGGGGAAAAATGGGGGGAAAAGGGAGAAAAAAAAGGAGGAATGACGGGAGGGATGTGAGGGAAAAATGGGGGGGAAATGCAGGGGGATATGGGGGGGACACGGGGGGGACACGGGGGGACACAGAGGGGTCCTGTGGCTGATCCCGGCCCCCCCCCAGGCTGAGCGATGGGAAGGAATTCCTGTTCCAGGCTAAGGACGAGGTGAGACTCCCCCCCCCCCGTGCCCATCCCCGGGACGTCCCCTGGATGTCCCCTGACCCCCTGTGCCCCCCCGGTGCCCCCCCGGTGCCCCCCCGGTGGCCCCAATGTCCCCGTGTCCCCCCAGGCCGACATGGCCTTGTGGCTCCGGGGGATCGAAGCCGCCGCCGGGGCCGCGCTGGGCCCGGGGGTGCCCCGGGAGGGCTCGGGGGTCCCTGGGGGTCCCCCCAAGGGGATGTCGCGGGCTCTGAGCCTCCCCCCGGTGCCCCCCCCCGCCGAGGGGGCCCCCCGGCCCCGCGAGCCGAAGGAGAGGGAGAAACGCTTCAGCTTCTTCAAGAAGAACAAGTAGAGCTGGGGGGGTCCCGCAGCCGACGGAGGGACACGGGGGGGCCCCGCTGGGGGGGACGAGTGTCCCCCCCCCCCAACACCCCCCCATCGTCCTGGTGATGTCTCCATGCAGCCCCCACCCCAATAAAGTGATTGGAGACAGAGACTGGGGGGTCTGAGTGTGCTGGGGAGCGGGCGGGGGGGGGACTGGGAGGGACTGGGAGGGACTGGGAGGGGGTGGGGTTTGAATAGGGATGGGTTTGGGGATGCAAATGGGAATTGGGATGGAGGCGGCGATGGGATGAGGATGGGATTCACATGAGGGTGGGATTGGGGTGGGATTGAGAGGAGAATGGAGTGGGATGGGATGGAAATAGGATGGGATGGGATGGGATGGGAATGGGGTGGGATGGGAATGGGATGGGATGGGAATGGGATGGGATGGGAATGGATGGGATGGGAATGGGATACGGATGGGATGGGATGGGATGGGATGGGGATGGGATGGAATGGGATAGGAATGGGATGGGGATGGGATGGGATGGGATGGGATGGGATGGGATGGGATGGAATGGGATGGGGATGGGATAGGAATGGGATGGAATGGGATGGGATGGGATGGGATGGGATGTGGATGGGATGGGATGGGATGGGATGGGATGGGATGGGGATGGGATGGGATGGGATGGGATGGGATGGGAATGGGATGGGATGGGAATGGATGGGATGGGAATGGGATGGGATGGAAATGGGATACGGATGGGATGGGATGGGATGGGATGGGGATGGGATGGAATGGGATAGGAATGGGATGGGGATGGGATGGGATGGGATGGGATGGGATGGAATGGGATGGGGATGGGATAGGAATGGGATGGAATGGGATGGGATGGGATGGGATGGGATGGGATGGGATGGGATGGGATGGGGATGGGGATAGGGATGGGATGTGGATGGGATGGGATGGGATGGGGATGGGATAGGAATGGGATGGAATGGGACAGGGATGGGCCGGTTTCAGGCCGGGAAGGGGTTCGGCAATGGACGGCACAGGGCACCCAGTGCTCCCAGTATGGACCCCAATGCTCGCAGTACCCCCAGCGCTCCCAGTGTTCCCAATACCCCCAGTGACCCCAGTACAGGCCCCGGCGCTACAAGTACGGCCCCAGTGCGAACCCCAACGCTCCCAGTGCTCCCAGTACGGCCTCCAGCGCTCGACGCCCCCTCCCCGCCATCAATGGGCCGCCCCCCCCCCCCCCGCAGCCTCATGGACCGCTCCTCCTCTCGCCCCGCCCTCCCCCGCCCGTGATTGGCTGCAGCCGCCCCGTGGGCGGGCTCATCTGGCGAATAGATGACGTCACACTACTGCATTTGACGGACAGCGCCAGCGGCCAATGAGCGCGCGGGAGGCGGGGCGGGGCCGGGAGACGCCGCCGCCATTTTGTGAGCAGCGCGCGGCGGACGGGGCAGGTGGGGGCGGGGGGGGCTCGGGACCGGGGGCCGGGACCGGGGGCCAGGACCGGGACCGGGACCGGGGGGACACACGGGTCAGGCCCGGCCACGGCCCCGCCGAGGCGCCGGGAGGCCTCGGGCGATGCGATCCGGGAGGGTTTGGGGGAGGTCTCGGGCCTGCGGAGCGGAGGGGTTTGGGGGGGGGGTCTCAGATCTGAGGGGTCTCAGGCATGAGGGGGGGGGTCTCAGGGCCGGGTGGGGGACGGAGAGGTTTGGGGGGATCTCAGCCCTGCGGGGTTTTGGGGTTCGGGGCGTGGCTCTGCCCTGCTGGGGGGCGCGGAGTTTTGGGGGCTCTGCCCTGCAGGAAAAGGGGTGTCAGAGGTTTGAGGTGGTTTTTGGGGCTGTCAGAGGTTTGAGGGGGTTTTTGGCGCTGTCAGAGGTTTGAGGTGCTTTTTGGGGGTGTTTGCGGGCACAGTGTGGGAGGGGGCACGGCGGGGGTGTTTGTTTGGTGGGAGGGTCGGGGTGTTTGGTGCTCTGCCCTGAAGGAGCAGAAGCAAAATTTGGGGGTGGATTTGGGGTGTTTGGGGCTGTGCCCTGTGAGGGTGCCTCAGCCCTGGGAGCCGCAGTGAGGTTCAGGATTTCTGGGGGGATTTGGGGTGTTCGGGGCTGTGTCCCGAATGAGCAGGGGAAGAGTTTTGGGGTGTTAATTTGAGGAGATTTGGGGTGTTTGGGGCTGCAGCCTCAGTGATGGACACAGAGATTTGGGGGCACAGCCCTGGGCACACAAACGCACAGGTTTGGGGTGTTTGAGGAGGATTTAGGGTGTTTGTGGACACAGACCCGGAGGAGAAGGGGCAGAGTTTTGGGGTGTTTATTTGAGGGGGATTTGGGGCGTTTGGAGGCACAGCCCCACGCACACACACGGAGGCTTGGAGTGTTTATCCAGGGAGGATTAGGGAGCACAGCCCTGGGGACAAACGCTGAGATTGGGGGTGTTTATTTGGGGTTTTGGGGGGCACGGCCCCATGTAACACAGAGCTTTGGAGGTGTTTGAGGAAGATTTAGGGTGTTTGTGGGCACAGCCCTGGGCACACCCATAGAGGTCCGGGCTGTTTCTCGGGGGCTTTCGGGGCCGTTTGGGGCTCACCGCGGCGCTGTCCGGCGCAGGCGGGTCGCGATGGTGAAGCTGTTCATCGGGAACCTGCCGCGGGAGGCGACGGAGCAGGAGATCCGCTCGCTGTTCGAGCAGTACGGGAAGGTGCTGGAGTGCGACATCATCAAGAACTACGGCTTCGTGCACATCGAGGACAAGACGGCGGCCGAGGACGCCATCCGCAACCTGCACCACCACAAGCTGCACGGCGTCTGCATCAACGTGGAGGCCAGCAAGAACAAGAGCAAGGCCTCCACCAAGCTGCACGTGGGCAACATCAGCCCCGCCTGCACCAACCTGGAGCTGCGCGCCAAGTTCGAGGAGTACGGCCCCGTCATCGAGTGCGACATCGTCAAGGACTACGCCTTCGTGCACATGGAGCGGGCCGAGGACGCCGTGGAGGCCATCCGGGGGCTGGACAACACCGAGTTCCAAGGTGAGGCGCGGGGCTGGGCGGCGGGAGGGCTCTGGGGTTCCCGGCAGACGCTCCCGCCGGCCCCGGCTCCGGGGTCGGTCCCGGATGTGACCACGGCCAGCTCTGCGGGGCCGTGAAGCGCCCTCGGGGCTCTGGGGTTGGTGTCGGTTGGTGCCCGCCCCGCCGCAGCTCCCAGGGCCGCCCGCGCGGTGCGGCCGGAGCGAGGGCGAGGGCTCGGGGGCTCTGGGCCGGGGAGGACGGGACTGACCCATCTCTGATTAACCAGCACGGCCGCCCCGCAGGAGGACCCCGACGGCGACGTCCTGTGCCGGGCCGGAGCAGCGGGTGACGCCAGGCTGCCGCCCGCCCTTGTAGCCTTGCCCAGCCTGGTAAGAGGGTGACGGAGGCGCCCGACCCCGCGCCCGGCGTCGCTCGGGCGCTCGACGGGGCCGAGCGGCCGGACTCGAGCCGCGGCGCTGGCGGCGGTGATGGCGAGCGCGTCTCCCGGCCGGGTGCTCAGGGCGGCGTCCGGCGCTTCACCCGCGTGGCGGCGGGGCCGGGCCGGGCGTTCCCGGTGCTGCCGGGGCTCCACACGTCCTGCCGCCCCCGTTCCGGGCCTTCCCCAAAAACACCGACCCAGCTGGGCCGGCACAGCTGCACCCAGAGCTGTCCCGGCCGCGTCCGCGCTTGGCTTTGCCTCGTGCCGCGCTCAGGCCAGGCCCTGTTCGCTCTGGGGCGCTTCCCGGTGTCGCATCCCTCTTGCCACCGCTCCGGCGTTTTCCGGCGCGAAGCTTTGCCGTCACACGGGGCCAGCAGTGCTGGGTCCGAGCCCAGGCTGCTGGGGCTTTGCCGGACTGGCCGGCGTGGCCGCGCACGGCCGTGGCAGCACCGCCCCGGTCAGCCGCTGTCCAGTGTCCATCTGGTGGCTCACGCTCGGTCCCGCGGCGGCTCCTCCCGCGCCGGTGGCTGCGGAGGGCTGGGGGGGCAGCGGCCGGTCCCGTCCCATCCCGCCGGTGCCCCGGCACGGCCGCACTGACCCTGCCTCTCGCGTCTCTCCCCAAGGCAAGCGGATGCGCGTGCAGCTGTCCACCAGCCGGCTGCGGACGGCGCCCGGGATGGGAGACAAGAGCGGCTGCTACCGCTGCGGGAAGGAGGGGCACTGGTCTAAGGAGTGCCCGGTCGATCGCCCGGGGCAAGTGGCGGACTTTGCCGAGGCCTATAACGAGCAGTACGGAGCCGTGCGCACTCCCTACACCGCGGGCTATGGGGAGACCGTGTATTACGATGAGGCCTACGGCGGGATGGCCGACTACTACAAGCGCTACCGCGTCCGCTCCTACGCCACGGCCTCGGCGTACGACGCCTACGCGGAGCAGACCATGGCCCAGTACTCCCAGTACGCCCAGTACTCCCAGGTCCAGTCCTCGGCCATGGCCGCCACCACGGCCATGGCCGGCCGCATCCCCACCACCTTAGACGCGTACGACCGAGCGCTGCTGCCCACCCCGGGCGCGGCGGCCGCCGTCGCCGCCGCCGCCGCCACCGCCGCGGCCGCCGCCGCGTCCTCCACGTATTACACCCGGGACAGGAGCCCCCTGCGCCGCACGGCCGCCGCGGCCAGCACCGTCGGAGAGGCGTACACGTACGAGCGTGGGCAGCTGTCGCCCGTCTCCTCGGTGGCCCGGGCGTCCCTCTACGACATGCAGCGCTTCGGGCGGGACCCGTACGCGGACCGGGCGCGATACTCCGCCTTTTGAGCCGGAGGTGAGCGCGTTGGCGGCTCTTGGCGCCGCGGGGGGGCCCCCGCTGCCGGTGGTCCCGGTTGTGCCGGTCGAGCTCGAGGCGGGTGACGGGTCACGGTAACGCAGACAGGCCCCGCAGGCGTTAAAGCCCGGCCGTGGCGAGGAGGTGCCGTGGTGAGCGCGGCAGTGCTGGCGTCACTCTCACGGCTGTAACTCAGGTTCCCGCTGGGCCGGGCACTGTCCTGGCACAGTCCCCGCGGGGTGGGGGGTTCCCGCAGAGCCCCCGGCCCCGGGGCAGCTCCTGCCTGCACGGGCTGCGCCCAGGTCCCGGCGGGCCGAGGGTCCCGGTGGGCCGGAGCCCCGCCGCTGCTCCACGTCAGGACTCTGTTGCTGCCAGGAAGCCGCAGCTCCCCGGGGCGCCGGGGCTCGGCACGGTTCCGGATCGGCCCCGGGGGCACCTGCGCCAACTCCTCTTTTCTCTTACAGGTAAGATTTGTGCGGCTGGACGTCGGGGTCCCGTCGCACGCCGACTCGGCGCCGCGCGTCTCGGGCCGCGCCGGGTGCCACCGCCGCCGCGTGCCGCTCCCGGGCCCGTTCCTTACGGACGCGCGGCTCGTCCCCAGCCCGGGCAGGATTAGCTCAGCCCCTCCCCCAGCTTCCCCCGCCCCCCTGGGCAGGATTTTGCTTTTCCAGGTAGTTTTGGGTCCCCGCCCCGGGCTCAGGTGTGAGCGCGCAGCCACAGCCGTTCCCCAGCGCCAGCTTTGCTTTGCTTCGCCGCCCCCTTCCTCCCCCGGAGCTCTTCCCGAGTCGTCGTTTTGCCTTTTTTTCCTTTATTTTTTTAAGAGGGTGGATAATCCAGTGGTAGGTTTTTAGCCCAACGCCGTAGCTGACCGGAGGCCGCCGCGCCGCGCCGGCGGGGGTGGAACCCCCCCCAGTGATTTAGAGTCCCCCAACCCCACTTTCCGGTAAAATAAACTCAAAATTTTTAACAAACGGCGCTGGCTCTGCCCCCGGTTCTTTCTCTGCACTTGGGTCCCCTCAGAATGTGGCGCGGAACCTTCCGGACTCCCCGGTGCTGCCCGTGCCCTGCCTGGCTCTGCCCGCGCCGACCAGAGCTCCCGGGGAGGGGCTGCCGCAAACGGGGGTACCCAGAGGTAACACAGGGGCTTTAACCCCCAGCTCTTCCTCCTCTCCTCTCATTTAACCTGCCCAGGGCTAATTAGGCCCCAGACTGCCTTGTTTGTTCCCAAACAGCCTGCAGTGCCTTCCTGCCTCTTGGTGCTCGTTAATTAAGGCCATTATGCCCAGGACGTGCCTTTGCCAGTTCTGTCTCACCAGCGCCGATCGGTGCCATGGTCACCCGCGGACGCTGCCATCGCTACGGCCACGGCCGGGAGCTTGGGGCCAGGCCCAGGGGCGTGTGGCCACCCTGGAAAGGAGGGGAGAAGCGTCAGACCCTCCTGTCTGGTTAATTACTGCGGTGCTTAATGAGCCTTGGCCCTCCCTCCCATGGCACAGCCAGGACTGGGCTGTGACCCGTCCCTGGGAAGAGATGAGGGGACAGGAAGCGCCTGTGGAAACGGTCACGGTGGTGACAATGGCACCCACGACCCCTGGCATGGCACACACCGCCCCAGCTCTCGCTCGCACTCAGCATCGCCCCTCAAAACCAGCTTTTCTCACCCAAAACAAGGCCCCGGTCAGGTCGGTGCCAGTGATCGTGTGTGGTGGTGTCGTGGCAGGGCCGAGCCCGGCACTCCCTGCAGCCGGCTCCGAACGCTGCTCATCCTCCAAATCCGCCTCTTCCGTGGTGGAAAAGCAGCTCCAGCAGCGGGAGCAGCATCCACCCGGGCTGGTTGGTGATGGTGGCACTGGGAAGCGTCCCCAGGGGCGGGACTGGGCCCCCGGGACTGGGAAAGAACCAGGCGGGAGGCGTTGGGAACCGGAGCAGACCCCAGCGTTTATTTACAGTCATAAAAAAACCCCGGCACCGTACTGGGCCTGACGCTGGAAACGGGGAATCTGCCCAAAAAATGGGACAACTCGTGGTATAAAAGAGTCTGAACCACACGGCCGCAACTGCTGGCGGGTCATGAACCGGCACCAAGCGCCAGCGGGGGCTGAGCCGCGCGGCCACTGCCAACCGTAACCGCGGAACCTTCTAAAAATCTCAAACAGCAAAACCAGAAAAAAATCAGCTGAAAAAGAACCGTCCGTGCCCCGGTGGGGCGGCAAGCGGGGCCGTGGCCAGCTCAGAGGCGGCGCTGGTAGCCCGAGTGGACGCGGGCGGCGGGCAGGTAGTCGCCGTAGCCGCCCGAGTAGCGGGTGTACTCGGTGTGCGCGTCCGGCAAGCGGCGGTAGTCCAGCGGGGACTTGGTGGGCGAGCGGCGGTACGCCAGCGGCGAGTCCGCTAAGCGCCGGTAATCGGCCAGCTCGGACAGACGGCGCTCGGAGCCGTACCTGGGCGAGAGAAGAGACGGGGGTCAGCCTGGGGGGACGGCACCTGGATCCGCCACCGGCGGCAGCACCGCATCCTGCCCGGGGACGCACCGCGATGGGCAAAGCCGGTGCAGGACGGGATCGGACACCGGACACCGCGGAGGCCCCGCCGCGTGCCACCACCTCCCCCACCCACACCAAGCCCTGTCCCCTCCCCGGGATCTGTGCGGCGTGAGCGGAGCCATGGCGCCCACCGCGCCGGGCGATAGCCAGCCACGCCGGTGCTGCGCGGCACCGGTCAAGCCGCGAGCAGTGCGCTGCAGCCCGGCGAACCGGCGAGCAGCGGGAGGCAGGGGTGGGGATCGGTGCCCCGCCCGGCACCGTACCTTTTAGCCAGAGAGGACGATTTTTTGTACGGGTCGTCGTAGGCGGTGCTGCGAGGCGGGGAGAGGCGGGTGCGCTCGTAGGGCGGTGCGGCGGCGGCGGCCTGCGCCAGGCCCAGGTAGGAGCCCGCCGGCTGCCCCAGCTGGCTCGGCCCGTCGTAGGCGCTGCCCGGCTGGGCTCGGTACGCGGCCGCCAGCGCGGAGGAGGACGGCTGCTGCGGCGGGTAGGAGGCCGCCATGGCGCCGGAGGCCTGGGCCCGGTACGTGGCCGTCAGCGGGGCGGAGGCCTGCGCCTTGTAGGAGGCGGCAGCGACGGCGGCCTGGCTGCCGTAGGACGCGGCCAGCGAGGAGCCCGTCTGCGCGCCGTAGCCGGCGGGGAGCGCAGCGGCCGCGGGCTGGCTGCCGTAGGACGCGGGCAGGCCCGACGCGGGCTGGGCGCCGTACGAGGCCGAGTGGCCCACGGTGGGCTGGGCGCCGTAGGAGGCGGACAGCGCAGGCTGGGCGCCGTAGGAGGCTGAGTGGCCGGCCACGGGCTGGTAGGCAGCGGCGGCGTGACCAGCCACGGCCTGGGCACTGTAGGAGCTGGCGTGCACCGCCACGGCCTGGGCACTGTAGCCGGCGGACAGTGCGGCGCCGGGCTGGGCGCCGTAGGAGCCAGCGTGGCCATCCACGGGCTGGGCACCGTAGGAGCCTGTGGCCAGCTGGGCACCGTAGGACGCCACGTGCACGGCCACGGCCTGGGTGCTGTAGGAGCCGGCGGAGCCGGCGGCGGGCTGGGCGCCGTACGCGGCGATGGCGGGCTGGGCGCTGTAGCCGGCCGAATAGCCCGAGGAGGGCTGGGCGCCGTAGGAGGAGGCCAGGGCGGCGGACTGGACGCCGTAGGAGCTGAGGGAGTTGGCGGCGGCGGGCTGCGCGCCGTACGAGGCGGCAGCGGCGGGGGGCTGCGCGCCGTAGGAGCCGAGGGAGTTGGCGGCGGCGGGCTGAGCGCCCGTGGCGCCCAGGGAGCCGACTGAGGGCTGGGAGCGGTAGGAGCTGCCCAGCGAGGCCGAGGGCTGCGCGCGGTAGGCGGCGGCCTGGCCCGTGGTGGGCTGCGCGCGGTACGCCACGCCCAGGGAGGCCAAGGGCTGGGCACGGTACGCGGCCCCCAGCGAGGCTGAGGGCTGCGCGCGGTAGGCGGCCGGCTGTGCCGTCATGGGGAGCGTCACCGCCGCGTAGCCGGCGCGGGTGGGCGAGCGCCGCAGCGGGCTGCGGTCCCTGCTGAAGTAGGAGGGGGAGGCAGGCCGGGGCTGCGCCTCAAAGGTGTCGTACTTGGCGCCGAAGCGCTGCTGGTAATCGTACAGGGAGGGGATGGCGGCGTAGCCAGCGCCTGTGGCCGGGGGGATGGCGGCGTCGGCCGCCCGGCGCTGCTGGTCGAAGCCCTCGATCTTGGGCTGGAACTTCTCGCGGTACTCGAGGCCGATGCGCTTGGTCTTGTCGACGCCGAGGGCGGGCGGCGGGGCCTGGCCCGTGCCCTTCTTCTGCACGTTGGTGGAGAGCTCCACGTTCACCCGGCGCCCCTTCACCTCCTTCCCATTTAGGTTTTCGATGGCAACTTTAGCATCGGCTTCGTTCTCCATGTGCACAAAGGCATAGTCTGACAAAGCAGCAGAGAGAGCAGTGAGGGGAGAAAACACAACTCGTTACAGGAGCTGGCGCTAACGAGCCATGCGGCGGCAGCGGGACGGGCGCAGGACGGGCACTGCCGGCCCCAGGACGGCGCTGCCGGCCCCGCTCGCCGGCGAAGACACGACCACGACTGTCAGCTCTGCCCCACGCTCGTTTGGTTGCGTCCCCAGCTCGCGGCCTCCCCCAGCCCGCCTGGCTCCCTCCGTGTCCCCCCAGTTTCTGCCTCCTGTGAGCCCCTCCCGACCCCTCCCTGGCACATGGGGATCAAGGGCCCGGGCTGGGCTGGCAGTGCCAGCACCGTGGGCTCAGCTGGGACATCCTGGCAGTGAGCGGAGCAAAGCTGAGAGAACCGGCGCCAGCACAGAGAGCGGGACAGGGACAGAGCAGGGAGAGAAAGAGGGGAGAGAACGGGGGAGAGAGAGAAAGACAAGGACAGAGAAGGGAACAGGGAGTTAAGAAGGACAGAGAGGAAGAGGAGGGAGAAGGGGGAAGGAGGGGAGGAAAGGGCCTGAGCAACCCCCGTGAGCGCCGGGCCGTGGCGAGGAGCCGGCGCCACGCGGCACAACCGCGGCTCGGCAGCGCAGAGGCGTCTGAGGACAGCGAGGAGCAGGGAAGCAGGACCTGGTGGCAGCTCTGGTGGCCGCCTGAGCACTTGGCCCAGCGGGTTTGGGGGCTGGATGCCCCCATGGTGGACAGGGGGTCATCCCCGTGGCACGACGGGTCCGGGGCCGGCACAGGGCAGGAGGGCAACGACCCCGTGGTGTTTCCCCTGCAGTCACAGACCGAGACCACCGGAACCAGCGACAACCCCCCCGAGGGTGTGTGCTGTGCTGGGAGCATCACTGGCCAAGCAAACCCATCCCAGACCTCTGAGCATCAGCGCCGTGCCACCCTCTCCTGTGTCCCCCCCTCTGCCATCCTGCCCTCCTGGCTCCTGTCCCACATCCACATGTCCCGTTCTGGCAGCCCAAAGAGGGGATGTCCCCTCCGTGTCCCCCCAGCCCTGCTGCCACCCCTTGCGGTGGCCGTGGCACCCCCGAGCCCGAGGGGACGCGGGGCAGGCTCTGCCCCGGGCTGTGCTGGTGGCTGCGACCTGGGACAGGAGAGCAGAGGAACAACATCCCCCTCCTGTGGGCAGGGGGACACAGGCACCGCGGAGACATCACCGGGACTCCAGGGTCGGGTGAGTGGGGATGAGGTGACAGCAGGGTCAGGGGGAGGTGGGTGACCCCATCAGGCTGTGCTGGGGTCCCCAATGCGAAGCCATTGAACCCCCTGAGGGTTTCATGGTGTGTTCTGTGCACGTCCCAGCTCAGTGTCCAAGCACGTCTGTGGAGACCAGGCTGTGGCCTGGGGGTGATTTGGTCATAGAGGTGGCAGCAGCGGGCAGGGGGGTCACCCCACCTGGAGCTGGGGGTGCTGATGGAGGATGTGGCTGCCTGGAAGGGGGTTCCCAGTGAGTTCAAGGAGTGGGGAAGGGTCTGGGGAGCCCAGAGGAACTCCCACAGCCCCACCTGCGGCTGGGGGAGATGACAGCAGAGAACAAAGCTGCCAGGAAGGGGGTTATGGGTAGAGGCGTGTGGGTAGAGGCGATGGAGGACAAGATTGGCTGGAGAAGGGATAATGTGGAGATTGAGGGGGCTGGAGAGCCCCCACGGGCTCACATGGCCCCACCTGGGGTTTGGGGAAGCAGTGGCAGAGCACGAGGTTGGCTAGAGGAGGGTTATCGGGGAGTTAGGGGGTCAGGGCCACCCACAGGGGCTCGCACAGCCCCACCTGAGCCTGGGGGAAGCGATCGAAGACATGTGGTTGCCAGAGGGGGGGGTTAAGGGGTCTGGACCGCCCACACAGGCCCGCACCGCCCCGGCCGGGGCAGGCAGAGGCGATGGAGGAGGACGTGGCTGGCAGCAGGGGGGTTACGGGAGCACACTCGGGCTCGCACGGCCCCGCTCGGGGCAGGGGGGAGGCGGCGGAACCCCCCCCTCGCCCCCCGTTCCACCAGCCCGGGCCGCGCCGGGGTCCGGGCGGGAGCGACGCCGCAGTCGGACGGAACTCGGGTGCCACGGATCACCCGGCGGCGCGGGCCGAGCTCGGCGGGGGCCGCGCGGCCCCGGCGGCGGGTCCGGTACCTTTCACCACGTCGCACTCCACCACGGGACCGTACTGCTGGAAGAGCGAGCGCAGCTCCCCGCTCGTGCACGCGGCCGACACATTCCCCACGAAGATCTTGCAGGTGTTGGTGGGGCGCGGCCGGGACGGCTCCACCACGATGCGGCGGCCGTGCAGTTGGTGCCCGTTGAGCTGCGAGATGGCGCGCGCGGCCGCCGCCTCGTCCCGCAGGTGCACGAAGGCGAACTGTTTCATGAGGGCGACGCCCAGCACCGGCCCCGCGACTCCGGCGAACAGCTCGCTCAATTCCTCCGCCGACGCCTCCTCGGGGACGTTGCCCACGAAGAGTTTAATGCCGGGACGCATCGCGCCGGGGATCGGTGGAGGGGAGCGGAGCGGGGACGACAGGAGCGGCGGCGGCGGCGGTGACTTCAAAATGGCGGCGGCTCCTGAGGGCGGCGGGGGCGGTGCCGTGCGCAGCGCGCCTGCGTGCCGTGCGCACCGCCCCGCCTCAGCGCGCCTGCGCGCCGTGCGCACCGCCCCGCCTCAGCGCGCCTGCGCGCCGTGCGCACCGCCCCGCCTCAGCGCGCCTGCGCGCCGTGCGCACCGCCCCGCCTCAGCGCGCCTGCGTGCCGTGCGCACCGCCCCGCCTCAGCGCGCCTGCGCGCCGTGCGCACCGCCCCGCCCGCTCTTTTCGCGCCGTGTTAGCCCCGCCCATCTCCCCTCAAGCCACGCCCCCGCCGCCTCCGCTCCCCTTAGACCACGCCCCCCCTTAAAGGAGCCGCCGCATTTCGGGGGTCGTGCGCCCCCCCCCCAGACCCGCAGCTGCTGCAGAGCGAGGGGCGTTTATTTGGTCCCGGGGGGGGGGGGGGCTCCTAGAGGTGGGGGCTGGGGGTCCCCGGGGGGGTCCCGTGGCTCCGGTCGCGCTCCTCCCAGAGGGTGACGCCGTCGCAGGAACAGATGCGTTTGGGGTTCTGGAAGAGCCCGGCCGCGCGGGCCACCACGCCACAGGCCAGCCTGGGGACACGGGGGGGTCAGGGGAGGTAACCCCACAAAGACACACCCCCTAAGCCCCCTCCCCCGAGCCCCCCAGCGCTCACCCCGGCCCCGAGTTGCCGGTGACGCGGGACAGCGGGTGCGACCCCCGGCCCAGGTCGTCCTCGCCCTCGGCCACCACCACGGAGCGGCCGATGATGTCCCAGACCTGGGGGGGGGGGGATTGGAAGGGTCAGAACCCCCCCAAAGACCCCCCCCACCCCAATTATGGGGGGCACAGACCCCCCACCCCCTGCCAGGGAATTGGGGTCAGACCCTCCCCGCTCATGGGGCACAGCCTGGACCCCCCCCAGTTTGGGGTCAGACCCCCCCCCACCGGCCCCGGGGTGCAGCTCTGGGAGGGGGGAACCCCCCAGGACCCCCCCCAGGGCCCCCCCTGGCCCCAATTCCCACCTTCAGCCGCGTGTCCTCAATTCGGAACCGCGCTCGGCCCTCGGCGTCCGCCCAGATGTTGCCCAGGTCCCCGGCGTGCTGGGTGGGGGCAGCGGGGGTCAGGAGCCCCCCAAAATGCACTGAGCTCCCCCCAACCCCACAGGGACCCCCTACTGCCCCCCAAACCCTCCAGACACCCCCATATCCCCCCCCAAAACCCCTCCCAGCCCCACAAAACCCTCAGAGACCCCCCCCAAACCCTCTGAAACTTCCCAGAGACCCCCGAAACCCCCCTGTATTCCCCCCAAACTCCCTCCAGCTCACCCTGTGCTGGTCCTGGGGGCCCCCGTGGGTCTCCCCGTCAGGGTCGAAGTGGCCCCCGCAGCTGTTTTGGGGTGGGGGTGGGGAGATGGGACATGGGGGGTGAAACTGGGGGTCCCCACTCCCTCCCCAGCCCCCTCCCCAGCCCCCCCCGCCCCCGTTACCTGTTACAGGGGTCCGAGAGGTCCCCGAATTCGTGGATGTGGAGCCCGTGGGGGCCGGGGGGGAGCCCGGACACGGCCCCGTCCACGAGGCAGCGGCCGGGTGAGAGCTGCAGGAACCGGACCAGCCCCCGGACCCCCCCGGGACCCCCCAGCGCCGCCACCGCCGCCCCCCCGGGGGGAGCTGGAGGGGGGGGGATGGGGACACGTCAGGGTCCGGCACCCCCAAACCCCCCCCCAGCACAAAAACAACCTCAGGGACCCCAAAACTTCCCCCCAAAACTGATCCTAAATCCCACCCAAGGACACCAAAACCCCCCCCCCCAGGACCACCCAAATCCTCTGGGACCCCCCAAATCCCCCAGGACCCTCCCCAAGACAATCCCAAGATCCCCCAAACCCCCCCAAAACACTTCTGTGACCTCCCCCAACCCCTCCAGGAGCCCCCCAAAGCCCCTCTCACCCTCGGGGGAGCCCCCCATGCCCTTGAGCACGGCCCTGCACCCCGAATTCTCCAGCAGCTCCCGCACTCGCTCGGCCGCCACCGTCGTCTCCACCAGCACCGACTGCTCCTGGGGCCGCAGCTCCAGCAGCTTCACGTCTGGGGGGGCACACGGGGGGTGTCGGGGGTCCCCCAAAGCTCTGGGGGGTGTCCCCGGGGTCGGGGTGGGTCGGGGGTCTCACCGGGGGCCGCGTCCAGCGCTGCCCGCACGGCATCGGCACAGCCCTGGCAGCTCATCTGCACCGCGAACTCCAGCTGGGGGCACAACGGGGGGGTCAGCGCCCCAAAAATGGGCTAAACGCTCCAAAAATGGGGGGTGGGGGAATGCCGGCACCTCAAAACTGGGGGGGGGTGGGGGTAAAAAGGGGGTCAGCGCCTCAAAAATGTGGGGAAACGGGGGTAAACACTGCAAAAATAGGGGGGGGGAAGTGGCGGCGTCTCAAAATTGGGGGGTAAAAAGGGGGTCAGCACCCCGAAAATGGGGGGAAAGGGAGACGTGAAGCCGCAGAAATGCCCTGACAGTGCTGGGGAAGGGATCCCGCAGCCCCAAACCCGCCGCTCATGAGGCTCTGAACCCCCAAACCCGCCCTGCGAAGGCTCCTGCACCCCCCAAAAGTGCTCCCCATGGGATGCAGCACCCCTAAAAGTGCTTTTCACGCCGTCCCGAACCTCCGAACCCCCCCCGGGAAGGGTTCTGCACCCCCAAAAGTGCCGCGGAAAGGATCTGGCACCACGAGAACTCCCGTGCCCGGAGCTCTGCACCCCCGAACAGCGCGTCCTCCGTTCCCCGGCTCCCAGAGCCGCTCCGTGCCCCCTTCCCCGACTCTCCGAGCCCCCGAGCCCCCCGGTCCCGTCCCGTTCCGGGGGTCCCGACCCGGCAGCTGCTCCCGGCGGCCTCCGGCGACGCCATGGCCGCGGACTCCGGCCCCGGAACCGCCCGCGCGTCACTGCGGCGCGACGGGCCCGTTTTGGCGCGGGACCGGATGCGGCCGCACCGCGGGGGAAGGGTTTGGCGGTAGCGCCACTTCCGGCGTTCTGTCGCCATGGCAACGGCGCGGGGGCCGGAAGGGGCCCGAGAGGGGAACTTGGGGGGGTTTGGGGGGATTTTGGGGGTCCGGAAGGGTTTTAGAGGGCTTAGGGCGCTTTTGGGAACGCGGCGGTGGGGAAGGGGGAGCACTGTGGGATGCAGTGGGGTTTTGGGGGGTCCCCAAGGGGGTTTTGGGGGTCCCCAGGGGGGCAAAATCGGTTTTCCCATGGGGGGGGTCCGGGGGCTGCAGGCGTCAGGGGGCTCATCTCGCACACGGGGACACGCTAAGGACCCCCAAAATCCCCCGGGGGAGGTCCCCAAGTGACCCGCACTCCCCCCCCCACCCCCCAAAACACCGTGGAGCGCTGAAGAGTTGAACAAAAGATGTTTATTTGCCCCAAAACGAGCACGGACACGGCTGAAGGACCGAACTGAGGTACCAAAGGGGTGGAAATAGGACCCCCCAGAGCGATGGACCCCCCCCACCAAGGGTTCGAGCCCCTCCAGAGGCTCAGAGCCCCCCAAAGGCCTCAGAGTCCCCCAAATCAGGGTTCAAGGCCCCCCAAAGGGCTCAGAGCCCCCCAAATCAGGGTTCAAGGCCCCCCCAAAGGGCTCAGAGCCCCCCAAATCAGGGTTCAAGGCCCCCCAAAGGGCTCAGAGCCCCCCAAATCATGGTTCAAGGCCCCCCAAAGGGCTCAGAGCCCCCCAAATCAGGGTTCAAGGCCCCCCCAAAGGGCTCAGAGCCCCCCAAATCAGGGTTCAAGGCCCCCCAAAGGGCTCAGAGCCCCCCAAATCATGGTTCAAGGCCCCCCAAAGGGCTCAGAGCCCCCCAAATCAGGGTTCAAGGCCCCCCCAAAGGGCTCAGAGCCCCCCAAATCAGGGTTCAAGGCCCCCCCAAAGGGCTCAGAGCCCCCCTGAACCACGGGTCAGGACCCCACAGAAAACTCAGGACCCCCCCAAATCACAGCTCACCCCCCACCAAGGCCTCGAAGCCCCCCCACGCCTCAGCCCAGCCCCTCCCGGACCTGCTGCACCACCCTGGCCCGCACCGCCCGTCCCTCGCGGGACCCCGGCCCGGGCGGGGGCGGCGGCTGCGGGGGGGGCTCGGGGTGTCCCGGGGCGGGCGGGAGCCCCTCGGGGGGCTCGAGGGGGACGCGGCGGCGCAGGGCGATGTTGTGCAGGATGCAGCAGGCCAGGAAGATCTGGCAGACCTTGGGGGGGCTGTACTGGAGCCCCCCGCCCGCCAGGCAGCGGAAGCGGCGGCGCAGCAGCCCCAGCGTGCGGCGCAGGGGGTCGAGGGTCCGCGCGTGCAGCGCGTTGTAGCGCAGCTCGGCCGCGCCCCGCGGGCCCGAGATCGGCGTCAGCAGCCACGGCTTCAGCGGGTACGTGCGGTCCCCTGCGGGCAGAAAGGGTGAAGGGGTGGTAGGGAGAGCACTGGACCACCCCCAGAGCACCAGGGTCACCCCAGAGTCACCCCCAGAGCACCAGGGTCAACCCCAGAGAACCAGGGTCACTCCCAGAGCACCAGGGTCACCCCAGAGCACCAGGGTCACTCCCAGAGCATGAGGGTCACTCCCAGAGCCCCAGGGTCACCCCAGAGCACCAGGGTCACTCCCAAAGCCCCAGGGTCACCCCCAGAACACCAGGGTCAGCCCAGAGTCACCCCCAGAGCCCCAGGGTCAGCCCCAGAGCATGAGGGTCAGCCCAGAGTCACCCCCAGAGCACCAGGGTCACCCCCAGAGTCACCCCCAGAGCACCAGGGTCACTCCCAAAGCCCCAGGGTCACCCCCAGAACACCAGGGTCACCCCAGAGTCACCCCCAAACCCCCATGGTAAGCCCAGACCCCCAGGGTCACCCCCATCTTCCCGAGACCCCCCAGAACCCCCTTCACCCTTCCCTCCATGAGCCACACCAGGGCCGAGTTCCTCAGCATCGTCCCCACGCTGAGACATCTGTGGGACCCCCACCAGCACACCCCCAAACCCCCCAGGACACCCCCCTAAACCCCCCTCACCCAGCAGCCAGACCCCCTCCGGCTGAGTCCCCTCCATGAACCCCACCAGGGCCGAGTTCCCCAAACCCCCCTCACCCCCAAACCCCCCAGGACACCCTCCAAACCCCCCTCACCCAGCAGCCAAACCCCCTCCGGCCTGCTGCCCTCCATGAGCCGCGCCAGGGCCGAGTTCTCGAGGACGGCGGCGTTAGGGCACGACCCCGGGAACTTGGCCACGACGTTGGTGATGGCTCCGTGGCGGTCGCACACCACCTGCATGTTGATGGAGTGGAAGTTGGCGGCGTTGCGGAACATGGGCTCGTTGTCGGCCGGCGCCCGCAGCGCCACGTGCATGGCGCCCACCAAGCCCAGCACCCCGGGCAGCGCCGGGGGGTCGCCGGGGGGCGCGGGCGGCGGCGGAAAGGCGATGTACCGGGGCGCCCGCCGCTGCAGCGCCGCCAGGAACTGCGCCAGGCAGTTGGACATGGCCGACTGGCTGATGCCCGTGCTGAGGCGCGACGCGGTCTGGAAGGAGCCCGAGGCCAGGAAGGCTAAAGCCGAGGTGACTTTGACGGCCACGGGCAGCGCGTGGCTGCGGCCAGTGAGGCTCTGCAGGTCGGCGCCGAGCTCCCGGCACAGAGCGGCGATGGCCGCCCGGTCCAGGCGGCAGCGCCGCAGCGCCTGCTCGTCGCTCAGCTCCAGGAAGGAGCAGCGCACCCGGTAAATGCGCTGCGCCGGGTACGGGCGGCGGCGGCGGCGGCCGCGGCGGGGGCTTGGGGACGGGGATGGGGCGAGGGGAGCGCCCGAGGGTGCGGGGAGGGAGCCTCGGGGTGCGGGTGCGGGGTGCGGGTCGTGGTGCTGGTGCTGAGCCCAGTCCTGATCGCGGTTCCCGTCGTGGTCTTCGTCCCGGTGCCGGTGCTGATCTCGGTCCCAGTCAAGGTCCTGGGCCCGCTCCCGGTCCTGGTCCTGCTCCTCATCGCTGTCCCTATCCCGGTCCCGGTCCCGCTCCTCATCGCTCTCCCGGTGCCGGTGCCGGTGTCGGTCCCGGAGCCGCCGCAGCAGCAGCACCGCGTGGGACATGGCGGGGCGGGGCCAGCGGGAAGGGGCGCGGCAAACAACGGGGCGTGGCTGATGCCGAGGGGCGGGGCCACACCCGGCCGCTCCCGGTGGCTGCGGGACACCGGTGAGAGCGCTCGGTCCTTGTGCCGGTGCGCTCGGTCTCAGTTCCGCGTCCGCTGCCGCTCGGTCCCGGTGGGGACGGGCGGTCGCTGTTCCTTTCCCGGTCGGTGTCGGTGGGGCCGATCGGTTCCGGCCCCTGGCCTGTTCCAGTCGGTCCCGGTGCCGGTGGGGGCGGTCGCTGCCTGTCCCGGTCCCGCTCGGTGCCGCTCGGTCCCGCTCGGTGCCGCTCGGTCCCGCTCGGTGCCGGCCCCCCCGGCTCGGACCCTCCCGGCTCCGCGGCGCCGCCAGGCCACGCCCCTCCCCCGCGCCCCGATTGGCCGGCGCTGCCGTCACGTGCCCCGAAGGCCCCGCCTCTCCCCTCACTTCCGGTGCGCCGCCGCTCCCCATTGGCCGCCGCGAGGGCGGGAGCGCTTTGTGCCTGACGCCATCCGCGCCGCCACTGGGCGGGGCCTCGCGGAACCTCGGCCAATCGCGTGACGCCGTCGCGCCGCTCTCGGCCAATCAGCGCGCGGGGAGGGCGTGGCCCCGCGTGAGGCGGCCACCGCCATTTTGTTGCCGTCATCGAGTGCCGGTGCGAGGGGGGGGCGCGGTGAGACTCGGCGGGGCCCGGGGGGGACACGGAGGGCACCGGGACGGGCTGGGGGGGAGCGGGGACGGGGTTGGGGCCCTGCTGTCTGTGGGGAGGGACGGGACGGGTTCCCGCGGCCTCGGGAAGGAGCCGGGAGGGGGCCTCGGAGCCGGGATCTGAGCGGGGTGAGGTCTGGGGGAGAGCTGGGTCCCCCTTCATAGCCTGGGGGCTCACGGAGCACAACCGTGCTCGGGATTTGCCGGGGCCTGAAGCTTTCCCGGCTCTTTGTGAGAAACCCGGGCCCGGGGGGGGCCTCCCCTGAGAGGGGTCTCAACCTCAGGGTGCCCTGGGAGGGCACAGCCCCCTCGTCCGATTTTTGGGGTGGGGGCTCCCGTCCGGAATCAGCCGGCGGAGGATCTATGAAAGGTGGGGGGAACCTTTCCCATCGCCTTCCCCCTCCCCGGAGCGGCTCCGACCCTTCAGCGGGGATGGTGTGGGGAGGGTCTCACCGAGCCGCCCCTTCCCTGCCACCTCTCAGGCGGGTCGCGATGGTGAAGCTGTTCATCGGGAACCTGCCGCGGGAGGCGACGGAGCAGGAGATCCGCTCGCTGTTCGAGCAGTACGGGAAGGTGCTGGAGTGCGACATCATCAAGAACTACGGCTTCGTGCACATCGAGGACAAGACGGCGGCCGAGGACGCCATCCGCAACCTGCACCACCACAAGCTGCACGGCGTCTGCATCAACGTGGAGGCCAGCAAGAACAAGAGCAAGGCCTCCACCAAGCTGCACGTGGGCAACATCAGCCCCGCCTGCACCAACCTGGAGCTGCGCGCCAAGTTCGAGGAGTACGGCCCCGTCATCGAGTGCGACATCGTCAAGGACTACGCCTTCGTGCACATGGAGCGGGCCGAGGACGCCGTGGAGGCCATCCGGGGGCTGGACAACACCGAGTTCCAAGGTGAGCTGAGGGCTCGGGGAGCGCCAGGCTGGGAGGGGGCACGGGGAGGTTCTGATGCGGGAGAATTTTGCCCGATTTCGGTGTTACCGGCCGCCCTCAGTGGTCGGCGCTGCGTTTGGAGCCTCTTCTCATCGTGGAGCTCCGGAATTTGGCTCTGGGGAGCCCGTGGTGCCAAGCACTGTCCCTGTGCCCTTGCCTGGCCTGGGGGCACCGCGGCAGCTCCGCGTCGGGGCAGAGCGGCTCCACAGCGCCAGGTTTGTAGCAATTCTGGAGCGTTTGCCCCAAGCCGGTTGGTTCGAGGCACGCCTGGCCCCTGGGGCCTCCCCGCGGGATCGGTGCTGTCCCTGTGCTGCTGGATTTTGGGGGGAAATGGGGCTGGGAGCCAGCACCGTGTCCTGTTGGCTCCCGTTGGCCCCAACGCCTGCCTGGAACCGCGGCTCCCCCGTGGTCTGCGGGCGCTGGTGCCCACCCCGGCAGTTCCTGTCACCACCTGCCCTCAGCAATGCCAGGGGTGGCTCTCAGGGGTCCCCTGGGCCGGTGCCACCTCCTGAGGGCCCCGTGGTGCCGGTGGGGACTCTCGGGGTCCCTGTGCTGTGGTGCTGGTGCCATTTCTGGGGGGTCCCATGGACCACCGGCTGCAGCCCAGGTTTCCCATCACAGCCTCAGCTGTCGTGATCCTTGGAATAATTTAACGTTGGTGCAATAATTAAAGAACTGGAAAACAAAATAACAGCTGCAGTTTGTGCCTCTGACAGGGACCCTGCACAAAGGAGCCCCGGGGCTTTTATCCCTCAAGTCTTTACACAGGAAACTCTGGGCCTTGTCACCTCCTGCTGTGTCCCCAAGTGTCCCTCACCCAGCTGGGCCTCAGGTCCCCAGGCCCTTTGCTGGGCCCCTTCGTGGGCTCTTCCCAGGGAACATCCCACGGTGCCAACGGTGACCCTTGGTGGTCTCACGGTGCAGGGGGTGGCTCTTGGGGGTCCCCGAGGGGTGGTGCACTGCCTGGGACAGTTCTGGGGGACCCCATGGCGCGATGTCGGTACCGGCTCTGGGGAACCCTTTGGTGCCAGGGTGACTCTGGGGGCTCCCAATGGTGCCGGGGGACTCTGAGGGGTCCCATGAGAGGTTGCCAGTGCCAAGGCTGGTCCTTGGGGACCCCGCGGTGCAGTGCCAGGCCCATGTGACCGCACAGTGCCAGTGCAGGGGGCAGCTCTGGGGTTCTCTGTGGCCCGGTGTTGGCGTCGAGTGCTGCTCTGAGGGACCCCGTGGCCCGGTGCCCGAGGCTCTGGGGGTGGGCCGGGCGCGCTGCCGGGGGGTGACGCCGCGTCTCCCTCTCCCCAAGGCAAGCGGATGCGCGTGCAGCTGTCCACCAGCCGGCTGCGGACGGCGCCCGGGATGGGAGACAAGAGCGGCTGCTACCGCTGCGGGAAGGAGGGGCACTGGTCTAAGGAGTGCCCGGTCGATCGCCCGGGGCAAGTGGCGGACTTTGCCGAGGCCTATAACGAGCAGTACGGAGCCGTGCGCACTCCCTACACCGCGGGCTATGGGGAGACCGTGTATTACGATGAGGCCTACGGCGGGATGGCCGACTACTACAAGCGCTACCGCGTCCGCTCCTACGCCACGGCCTCGGCGTACGACGCCTACGCGGAGCAGACCATGGCCCAGTACTCCCAGTACGCCCAGTACTCCCAGGTCCAGTCCTCGGCCATGGCCGCCACCACGGCCATGGCCGGCCGCATCCCCACCACCTTAGACGCGTACGACCGAGCGCTGCTGCCCACCCCGGGCGCGGCGGCCGCCGTCGCCGCCGCCGCCGCCACCGCCGCCGCCGCCGCCGCGTCCTCCACGTATTACACCCGGGACAGGAGCCCCCTGCGCCGCACGGCCGCCGCGGCCAGCACCGTCGGAGAGGCGTACACGTACGAGCGTGGGCAGCTGTCGCCCGTCTCCTCGGTGGCCCGGGCGTCCCTCTACGACATGCAGCGCTTCGAGCGGGATCCCTACGGGGAGCGGGCGCGATACTCCGCCTTCTGAGGTGAGCGTTGGCAGCGCCGGGAGCTCGGCCCGGGCCTCACCGCGCTGCCGGCGCCCGGTAACGGCCTTTCCCCCCCGCCCCCAGGATCGCCGCGGACCCCCCGGGACTCGCCGCCGTTGCCGTGGCCCCGCAGCCCCCGGACGCCGCCGCCGCGTCAGGTCAGACGTGCCCCGGGTCGCCATCGCCGCCGCCGCCGCGTCCCCTCCCCGTCACCGGGACCCCCCGTCCCGCCAGAGCCGCCGGAGCCGCCGCGTCCCAGCGCCCGCGTTGTCCCCGTGGCCGGGTGTCCCCGAGTGTCCCCGAGTGTCCCCGGGTGTCCCCGTGGCCCCCCCAGCCCCCCTCACCTCTCTGCTCTCTTCCAGGTGCGGCGGCCTCGGACGGAGCCGTGTCCCCCCCCCGCCTCAGCCCCCCCTTTTTGTACGGGGCTTCCCCCGAGTGCCCCCGGCCGCCCTGCCCGGGCGGGGCCCCCCGGCCTCACGGCCCCGTTTTCCTGCAGAATAAACGTTTTCACCGAATTTCCGTGCCCGGCTCCTCCCTGGGGCGGGGTCTGCGGTGGGCGTGGCCAACCCTGGCCAATCAGAGCGCAGCGCCAGTGACGTATTTTAAAACCCGCGCGGAATATGCAAATCTCTGCAGGGGGCGGGGCGCATGCAAAGTGGGGTCGCAAGCGGCCAATTAAATTGCCGGAGGGATGGGCGGGGTTATGCAAATTTACCCCGCAAGGTGGGGACTCGACCCCATTTTCCTCATGGACCGTGGGAACCTTTTTGGCGCCCGGAACTTATTTCCCGAGCTCGCGTCACTGTTTCTGCCCGGAGTTATTGGGGTTGTGACATCACTTCCGCCGCGACGCCGTCTCCGGAGCGACCATGGCGCTGAACGGGGGTGAGGAACGGCCGGGACCCCCCGAGCCCAGGATCCCCCCCGGGACCCCCCCCCACCAACGGGAACCCCCCCTGCAACTCCCACCCGCGATCGGGACCGCCCCCCAGCACTGAGCACCTTCCCCGGGACCCCCCCGCCCACCACCGGCACCTTCCCGGGATCCCCTCCCCGGTCCCCCCCTCCAGAGACCGCGGAACCACCGATCTCCCTTGGGGGAACCCCCCCGTTCCCGTGTCCGTTCACCGGGACCCTTCCCGGGACCCCCGTTTTGTAACCGGGCCCCCCCGGTGCCCCCCAGGCGCGGACGAGGCGGAGGCGCGGCGGGAGCGGCAGGACCGGGCGAGCCGGGCCATGGGGGGGCTGCTGCTGCGGGGCTACCGAATGCTGGGGAGCGCCTGCCCCCGCTGCGGGGTGAGCGGGGCGGGGGGACACCCCGGGACCCCCCCGGGACCCCCCCGGGATCCTCGGGAACGGGGAGGGGTCGGGAACGGGGGAGGGGGAGGGGGAAGGAGCTGGGAGCCCCCGGGATTGGGAATGGGGGTGCGACCCCCCCGGGACCCCCCCGGGAACTTGGGGGGGGCGGGAAATGGGAGAGGGAGACGCCAAGGGGGGGGGGGTGGGATGGGGGGGAATTTGGGGAGGGGGTCCCAGCCCACCGTAACCCCCCCGTGCCTCCCCCGCCCCCCCCCAGACGATTCTGCTGCAGGACAAGGAGCAGCGGCTGCTCTGTGTGACCTGCCAGGACCCGGAGGGGCCCGGGGGGGGGCACGGTACGGCCGGGGGGGGCTCAGCGGGAATTGGGGAGGGGGCGGGAGCTGGAAATGGGGCTGGGGGGCTGGAAATGGGGTTGGGGGCGGGAGCTGGAAATGGGGCTGGGGGGGCTGGAAATGGGGCTGGAATTGGGGCTGGGGGACGGGCTGGGGGAGGGGCTGGAAATGGACTGGGGGGGCTGGAAATGGGGCTGGGGGAGGGGCTGGAGCTGGAAATGGGGCTGGGGGGGTCTGGAATTGGGGCTGAGGGAGGGGGCTGGAAATGGGGCTGGGGGAGGGGGGAGGAGCTGGAAATGGGGCTGGGGCGGGGCTGGAATTGGGGCTGGGGGGGTCTGGAATTGGGGCTGGGGGAGGGGCTGGAAATTGGGGGGGAGGGGAGGTCTGGGCATGGGAGATTTGGGAGAGGGAGGGGCGGGAATTTGAGCGCTCTGGGGGAGGGATTTGGGGAGGGGGCTCAGGATTTGGGGGGGGGAGGGTCCTCTCCCCTCTCACTCCCCCCCCCTTCTCTCCCCTCCCCCTCCCCCAGCCGCGCCCCCTCCCCCCGCCCCCCGGCCCGAGCACTGCGAGGGGGCGGCCGCGGCTTTTCGGGGCGCTGCCCCCGGACCCCCCGAGCCCCCCGAGCCCCCCGAATCCCCCGGGGGGGGCGCGGTGGGGGCGGCGCGGGCGGCGCTGCTGCAGAAGCTGCTCTGGGCCGCGCAGGAGCTGCCCCGGACGGCGTCGCTCGAGGCCAGCGCGCAGCTCTGCGGGCTCGTGCGGGCCTGCGCCGACGCCCTGGGGGGGCTGCAGGCCCTGGACCCCCCCCCCGGCACGGCCCAGCCCCCCCCGAAACCCTGAGACCCCTCCCCTCCCCCCATCCCCGGAGCTGCTCCGGAATCTCCTCTGGATCCCAACCCCCCCCTCCCCCCATAAACGCTGCCCCTGGGGGCCCCCCCGGAACGCGTGCGGAGGCTTTATTTGGGGGGAGGGGGGGGATTTGGGGAGGTTTTGGGGTGTTTGGGGAGGGCGTTGGGGAGTTTGGGGGGTTTGGGGTATTTGGGGACGTTTGGAGGTGGGTTGGGGGCTTTTGGGGTGTTTGGGGAGGGGGTTGAGGTGTTTGAGGGGGGGCACGGGGAGGTTTTGGGCTGTTTGGGGGGGTTTGGGGTGTTTGGGGGGAGTTGGGGACGTTTGGGGAGGTTTTGGGGAGTCTGAGGGGGTGTTTGGGGGGGTTTAGGGTATTTGGGGTGTCTGGGGAGGGGGTTGGGGTGTTTGAGGGGGGGTTTAGGGAGGTTTTGGGGTGTTTGAGGGGGGTTTTGGGGGGCTTTGGGGTATTTGGGATGTTTGGGGAGGGCATTGGCGTGTTTGAGGGGGATTTTGGGAGGGGTTTGGGGTATTTGGGGACGTTTGGGGGGGCGGTTGGGGGCTTTTGAGGTGTTTGGGGAGGGGGTTGAGGTGTTTGAGGGGGGTTTTGGGGAGGTTTTGGGGAAATTTGGGTATTTGGGGACGTTTGGGGGGGGTTGGGGGCTTTTGGGGTGTTTGGGGAGGGGGTTGAGGTGTTTGGGGGGGATGGGGAGGTTTTGGGGTGGTTTGGGGGGTTTGTGGGATGTTTGGGGGTTGGGGGGGATTTGGGGTTTTGAGGGGCTTTTGGGGTGTTTGGAGAGGTTTTTGCAGTGTTTGGGGGCGGGTTTTGGGGTGTTTGGGGAGGTTTTTGGGGTGTTCGTGGAGGTTTTTGGGTGTTTGGGGGGGTTTGGGGTGTTTCGGGGGGTTCTGGGACCCCGAAAATGGGGATAAAAGAGAGATTTGAGATGCGAAGGGTTCGGTGTTGAAGGGCTGGGAGTGAAAAAGGCGCGAGGAGGAAAGAAACTGGATGTAAAAAACATTGATATAAAAAAATGGGATAGAAAAGAAGTGAGTAAAAAGAATTGGATATAAACAAAAATCATTGTAAAAGAATGCGATATAAAAAATCTGGATGTAAAAAAATTGGATATAAAAAACTGGGCTATTAACAAAAAAATTCAGTAGACAAAAATTGGATATAAGAAAAAATGGGGTAGAGAAAAATCGGATATCTAAAAAAATTGGATATATAAAAAATTGGATATAAAAACCCTAAAAAATAAAGAAAAACTGATATAAAAAATTGGATATGAAAAAATTGGATGTAAAAAATATTGATATGAAAGAATTGGATATAAAAAAATGGAATTAAAAAAAATTGGGTTAAAAAAATTGGATAGAAAAAAATTTGGGCAAAAAAATCGGAATTAATTTAAGAAATTTGGAATTTTAAAAAAGTTGGATCTAAAAAGAAATTGGATATGAAAAAATTGGATAACAAACAATTGGATAGAAAAAAAATCGGGCAAAAAAAATTTGAATTAACTTTAAAAATTTGGACTTTAACAAAATTGGATCCAAAAAGAAATTGGATATGAAAAAATTGGATAGAAAAAGAATTGGGTAAAAAAAAGTGGAATAAATTTAAAAATTTGGAATTATAAAAATTGGATCTAAAAAAAAAATTGGACATTAAAAAATGGATAAAAAACAATTGGATAGAAAAAAAATTGGGTAAAAATAATTGGAATTAATTTCAAAATTTGGAATTATAGAACCTGGATCTAAAAAAAAATTGGACATAAAAAAATCGATAAAAAACAATTGGATCTTTAAAAATTTGGCAAAAAAATTGGAATGAATTTTAAAAAATTGGACTTTAAAAAAATTAGACCTAAAAGAAATCGGCAAAAAAATTGCAATTCATTAAAAAAAATTGGAATTTAAATAACCGGATCTAAAAAGAAATGTGGCGTAAAAAAATCGGCCAAAAAAAAAAAAAAAAAATTGGATTTATAAAAAATTTCAAACCAAAACTGATAGAGAAAAATCGGAGATGAAGAAGACTGGATAGAAAGAAAAAAAAGGGTCCAAAAAAAATCGGAATTAAGTTTAAAAATTGAAATTAAAAAAATTGGCGGGGGGGGCATCACCCCTCCCCCCGCACCCCTCCCTCCCCCCCCCCCCCCGGAGGGGGGGGGGGGAGGGAGGGGTGCGGGGGGAGGGGTGTAGAGCGTCCCCTCCCCCCTCTCTCCAATTTCCCCCGGGGTGGGGGGGACGGGGGGGGGACGTGTCGGGATTTTTTTTGGGGGGGGTCCATGGGGAGCGTTTGGAAGCGGCTGCAGCGCGCGGGGAAACGCGCGGCCAAAGTTCGCTTCGAGGCCACCTTGGAGGAGCTGCTGCTCGAGGGGGGGGGTGGATGGTGAGTGACCCCCCCCCCGACCCCTAAACCCCCCCCCAAAATCTGTGAGATCCCCCCTAAAACCCCCCCCAAAATCTGTGAGATCCCCCCAAAATCCCCGCGATCCCCCTAAATCCCCCCCCAAAATCCGTGAGATCCCCCCTAAACCCCCCCAAAATCCGTGTGATCCTCCCTAAAATCCCCCCCAAAATCCCCCCAAAATCCCCCCCAAAATCCGTGCGATCCCCCCCTAAAACCGCCCCCAAAATCCGTGAGATCCCCCCCAAAATCCGTGCGATCCCCCCCAAATCCCCCCCCCAGAATCCGTGCGATCCCCCCCAAAATCCCCCCCAAAATCCGGGCGATCCCCCCAACCCCCCCCCAAAATCCGGGCGATCCCCCCCAAAATCCCCCCCGAAATCCGTGAGATCCCCCCTAAACCCCCCCAAAATCCGTGAGATCCCCCTTAAAACCCCCCCAAAATCCCCCCCAAAATCCGTGCGATCCCCCCTAAACCCTCCCCCCAAAATCCGTGCGATCCCCCCTAAAATCCCCCCCAAAATCCGTGAGATCCCCCCCAAAATCCATGCGATCCCCCCTAAAATCCCCCCCAAAATCCGTGAGATCCCCCCTAAAATCCCCCCCAAAATCCGTGCGATCCCCCCTAAAACCCCCCCCAAAATCCATGCGATCCCCTATAAAATCCCCCCCAAAATCCGTGCGATCCCCCCTAAACCCCCCCCCAAAACCCGTGCAATCCCCCCCAAAATCCGTGCGATCCCCCCCAAATCCCCCCCCCCCGCGCGACCCCTCAAATCCACGCTCCCTCCCTCCGCTAAAAAAGCTCCCAGACCCCCTCCCTTCCCCCCAAAATTCCACCCCCCCCGGGTTCATTTTGAGTTAAAAATCTCCATAAATGGGGCCGGGCTAAAAATAGACCCCGACGAGTGGGGGAGGGGTGTCCCCCCCACCCCCCTCGGGGGTGTCCGGTTTCCCCCCCCCTCCCCTCCCCGGCCCCAAATTTAGCCCCTCCTCCGTGAGTGGGGGAGGGAGGGGTGGGGGGGGGGGCGTTTTGAGGGTCCTGGGGTGGGGGAGGGGGGCGCAGTTTGGGGGTCCTGGGGGTGTCGTGACCCCCCCAAAACCCCCCCAGGACCCCCGACAGAGTGACCGTGGTGTGGAGCCGGCGGCACCGCAGGGTCTGCTCCAAGGTGGGGGAGGGGGGGGGTTCCCGGGGGGGGAATTTTGGGGTCCTGGGGGGGGGGGGGTCGTGAGACTGGGGGGGAGGGGCTGGGGAGAGTCCCGGGGGGTTCAGGGAGGATTCGGGGGGGGGCTTGGGGGGTCTAGGGGGGTTTCTGGGGGTCTCTGGGGGGTCAGGGATGGTTCGGGGGGGTCTCTGGTGGTTTCGGGGTGGTCCGGGGGGGTCTCTGGGGATCCTTAGGGGGTCGGGGATGGTTTGGGGGAATCCCGGGGGGTTCTCTGGGGATCATGGGGGGTCCCTGGGGGGCCAGGGATGGTTCAGGGGGGGTCTCTGGGGGGATCAGGGATGGTTCAGGGGGGTCCCTGGGGGATCAGGGATGGTTCAGGGGGTCCCTGGGGGGATCAGGGATGGTTCGGGGGGGTCCCTGGGGGGATCAGGGATGGTTCGGGGGGGTCTCTGGGTCCCCGGGAGGGTCCCTGGGGGGATCAGGGATGGTTCAGGGGGGTCCCTGGGGGGGTCAGGAATGGTTCGAGGGGGTCTCTGGGGTCCCGGGGGGGTCCCTGGGGGGATCAGGGATGGTTCGGGGGGGGTCTCTGGGTCCCCGGGAGGGTCCCTGGGGGGGTCAGGGATGGTTCGGGGGGGTCTCTGGGGTCCCGGGGGGGTTCCGGGGGGTCTCAGACGGGGGGTGCAGCCCCGCAGGTGGCAGCCGGGCATCCAGAACCCGCAGCGGGGAATGGTCGTGTGGGTGCTGCCCGAGACCCTCGAGGTGGTCGTGACCCTGTACCGGGTGCGTGGGACCCCCCCGGACCCCCCCGTGTCCTGTGTGTCTCCCCCCCCCCCACCTCCCCAGAGCCCCTGGACCCCCCCCTCCCCCCGTGTCCCCAAATTCCCCTCTCGTATCCCCTATAAACCCCCCTTCATGTCCCCAACCCCTCTCTGTTTCCCCCCTCCCCCGTGACCCTCCCAGGACCCCTCTGTGACCCCCCACTGACCCCCCCTGCCCCCCCAGAACCCCCCTGTGACCCCCCACTGACCCCCCCAGGACCCCCCTGTGACCCCCCTGTGACCCCCCCTGCCCCCCCAGGACCCCCAGGCCGCCACCTTCGATGACAAATCCTGGAACTTCCTGGTGCTGAACGTGAGGAGGGGGCACCCCAAAAACGGGGGGAGGGGGGGTGGAGGTAGGGGAGGTCCCTGGGTGACACTGGAGTCCCTGGGTGGGTGACACTGGGGTCCCTGGGGGTCCCTGGGGGTCCCTGGGTGACACTGGGGTTCCTGGGTGGGTGACACTGGGGTCCCTGGGTGACACTGGGTGACATCGGGGTCCCTGGGTGGGTGACACTGGGGTCCCTGGGGGTCCCTGGGTGACACTGGGGTCCCTGGGTGTCCCATGGGTGACACTGGGGTCCCTGGTGGTCCCTGGGTGACACTGGGGTCCCTGGGTGTCCCATGGGTGACACTGGGGTCCCTGGGTGGGTGACACTGGGGTCCCTGGGGGTCCCTGGGTGACATCGGGGTCCCTGGGTGGGTGACACTGGGGTCCCTGGGGGTCCCTGGGGATCCCCTGGGTGACATCGGGGTCCCTGGGTGGGTGACACTGGGGTCCCTGGGTGTCCCATGGGTGACACTGGGGTCCCTGGGGGTCCCTGGGGGTCCCCCCCTGCCGCGTCCCCGGGTGACCCCGCCGTGTCCCCGCAGGAGTCGCGGGGCCGGCGCTCGGTGGTGGCCGGGGCCCCGCTGGAGCTGGGGCGGCTGGCGGGGGTCGGGGACACCCCCCTGTCCCTGTCCCTGCGCCCCAGGAGCCCCAAGGTGATGGCGGCGACGCTGCGGCTGCGGCTGCGCGGCCTCGTCCTGCTCGAGGGACACCCCACGTAGGGCACTGGGGGGAATGGGGGACACTGGGGGGACACTGGGGACACTGGGGGGACATTGGGGGACACTGGGGGACACTGGGGGGGACATTGGGGGACACTGGAGGAACAATAGGGGGACATTGAGGGGAATGGGGACACTGGGGGAACATTGAGAGGACACTGGGGGGAATGGGGGCACTGGGGGGACAGTGGGGGACATCGGGGACAATGGGGGGACACTGGGGGATGGGGGGGACACGGGGGAATGGGGACACTGGGGGACACTGGGGACACTGGGGGGACATTGGGGGACACTGGGGGACACTGGGGGACACTGGGGGACACTGGGGGGGACGCTGGGGGGAATGGGGACACTGGGGGACACTGGGGGACACGGGGACACTGGGGGAATTGGGAACACTGGGGGACACTGGGGGACACGGGGACACTGGGGGAATTGGGAACACTGGGGGGAATGGGGGGACACTGGGGGGACACTGGGGGCAATGGGGGGAATGGGGACACTGGGGGAACATTGGGGACGCTGGGGACACGGGGGACACTGGGGACACAGGGGGGAATGGGGACACTGGGGGGACACTGGGGGACGGGGAGGACACGGGGACACTGGGGGAATTGGGGACACTGGGGGGAATGGGGGGACACTGGAGGAACACTGGGGGATGGGGGGGACACTGGGGGACACTGAGGGACACTGGAGGGACATTGAGGGGAATGGGGACACTGGGGGGACATTGGGGGACACTGGAGGAACATTGGGGGGACACTGGGGGGACAATGGGGGGAATGGGGACACTGGGGGGACACAGGGGGACATTGGGGACAATGGGGGGACACTGGGGGATGGGGGGGACACAGGGGGACCTGGGGGAATGGGGACACTGGGGGGACACTGGGGGGACACTGGGGACACTGGGGGGAATGGGGGAACACTGGGGGACACTGGGGGAATTGGGGACAATGGGGGGACACTGGGGGGACACAGGGGGACATTGGGGACAATGGGGGGACACTGGGGGGACACTGGGGGGACACTGGGGACATGGGGGGGGTCCGCGTTGAGGCTCGGCGGGGAGGGGAAGGGGGCCTTGGGGACACTGGGGACCCTCCCGGGACCCTCCGGGGAGCCCCTGGGGACGCTGTGTCCCCCCCCCCGCCCCCCCAGGGACGAGGACATGCAGAGCGTCACCAGCCTGAGCCCCCCCGGGGACGTGGCCGACCTGGGCGACTTCGAGAGTGACCCCGAGGAGGAGGGGGGGGCGCACAGGGCAGGGGGTGCCCCCCCGGCGCCCCCAGGTGGGTCCCCAACGTGTCCCCACCCCCCCCCCTCGGGTGTCCCCCCAGTGCCGGGGGGGGGGGGGGGACACACACGACCCCAGCCCCCCCCCCCGGGTGTCCCTGACCGGCCTCTCCCCCAGCCCCCCCCACGCAGGGGGGTGACAGAGGGGACCCCCCCACTTTGGGGACACAGAGGGACCCCCCGGAGCCGGGGGGAGACCTGGAGCCCCCCCCCGAAGTCACCGCGGTGAGTGGGGGGGGGGGAGGGGATGGGGGGACACGGGGACCCCCTGAATTGGGGGGGGGAGGGGGAAGTTTGGGGACCCCCGTGGGGGGGATGGGATCACCCTGGTGGGGGGGGGGGAGGGGGTTGGGGACCCCAAGACTGGAGCGGGGGGGGTCCCATGGGGGGCTGGAGGGTCCCAAACTGGGGGGGGGGTCCCATAGGGGTGAGGTGGGGGCTGTTCTGCCCCCCCGATTTGGGTCTGGGGGGTCTCTGGGTGCTGGGGGGGGTCTCTGGGTGAGGCAGTGCTGACCCCCTCCCCCTTCAGGACCCCCCCGGGGGTCGCGGGGCGCTCCTGGCCTGGTGCCAGGGGGTCACCGCCGGCTACCGGGGGGTCTCGCTCAGCGATTTCGGGGGGTCCTGGAGCAGCGGGTTGGGGTTCTGCGCCCTCCTGCACCGGCTGCGGCCCCGGCTCATGTGAGGGGGGGGCGCGGGAGGGGCGCGGGGGGGGCTGCGGGTGGGGGCGGGGGGCCCCGGGAGAGCCCTGAGGGAGGGGGAGGGGGCTGTGGGGGTGGGGGGGGCATGGGGAGGGTCCTGAGGGGGGCTCCTGGGATGGTTCGGGGGGACACATGGGGGGTCCTGGAGGGGGGGGGGGACACCCAGGGGTGGGGTCTGGGGGGGGGCTTTGAGGGGTAGTTGGGGGTGGGGGGTACCCATGGGGGGGTGGGGGGATATGGGGAGGGGGGGGTCCGTGGGGATGTGGGGGGGGTCTTGGGGGGTCTCTGGGAGTGGGGGAGGGCATTGAGCGGGGGGGGGGGATCTTGTGTCACCCTGGGGACCCCCGCAGTGACCCCCCCCCCTCCATGTCCCCCCCCAGCGACTTCGACGCTCTGGACCCCCGGGACCACCGGGGCAACAACAAACGGGTGCGTGGGGGGGGCTGGGGGGGCTCCAGCGTTGGGGGTGCCCCCCCTTGACCCCCCCCTCTTCCCCGTGCCCCCTCCCCCCCCCCGCAGGCCTTCGACGCCTTCGCGGCCTTGGGGGTCCCGCGGCTCCTGGACCCCTCGGACATGGAGAGCCCGGACAGCCTGGGGGTCATGACCTTCCTCAGCCAGGTCCGGGCGCTCCTGGGGACCCCCCCGGGGACCCCCCTGGGGACCCCCCCGCGCTCCCGGAGCGGCTCCAGCGAGGGGGGGCCCCCAGAGCCCCCCCCGGACCCCCCCGAGCGGCTCCATCGAGGAGGGGACGCCCCCAGATCCCCAGAGTGACCTCAACGAGGGGGGGCCCCGAACGACCCCCCCAGAGACCCCCCCGTGGCCCAGCAGCGGCTCCAGTGAGGGGGGGCCTCAAGAGCCCCCCCCGGAGCCCCGAACCCCCTCAGAGACCCAACCCGGGACCCCCCCGGAACCCCAAATCAGCGTCACCGACGGGGGGCCCCAAGAGACCCCCCCAGAGCCTCCCCAGCTGGACACCGGCCAGGGGGGGCCCGCCCCAGACTCCCCCCCCCTCGGCCCCATTGAGGAGGAGCCCCCCTGGACCCCCCCAGAGCCCCCCCAGCTCGGCCCCATCGAGGGGGGGCCCCCCCCCGTCCCCCCCACTCAGCTCCAGCCCAGAGGGGCCCCCCCAGGACCCCATTGAGGGGGGGTCCCCCCAGCTCGGCCCCCCTCCGGACCCCCACACTGACGCAGCTGAGCCGGGGCCCCCCCATCTCGGCCCCCCCCCGCAGGAGCCCCTCCGGGACCCCCAACCCAGCTCCATCGAGGGGGGGCCCCCTCAAGACCCCCCCCCAGCCTTTGGGGGTGCAGCCAGGCCCGGGCCCCCCCCGGGGGGGTTCCTGGCCCCCCCCCACCCACCCCGGCCCGCGGGGGTCGGGGGGGGGCTCCCCACACCCCCCCCCCGCTCCAGGAGCCTCCCCCGCCTGCGGCAGCGGGACCCCCCCCCGAAGGTGAGATCC
>NC_045509.1:394369-422911 GCF_009650955.1 Corvus moneduloides
GGGGCGGGGCCTGACCGGGGGCGGAGCCAGAGCCTGACCGGGGCGGGGCTACGGGAACCGGGGGCGGGGCCAGAGCAGCAATTGGGTTCGGTTTGTGGGCGGGGCTTGTGGAAAAGGGCGGGGCTAATGTGGAGTGGGCGGGGCGGGGTTAATTGGGTGGGAAACGGGGCGGAGCCGAGGGGGACTGGGATGGACTGGGAGGGACTGGGAAGGACGAGGGGTCTCGGGAAATGGGGGGACTGGGAGAGACTGGGGTGGACTGGGATGGATTGGAATGGACTGGGAAACTGGAGGGACTGGGGTGGACTGGGGTGGACTGGGATGGATTGGAATGGACTGGGAAACTGGAGGGACTGGGATGTTTTGGGATGACTGGGGTGGACTGGGAGGGACTGGGATCAGCAGGAGGAACCAACCGCGGGAACCAGGAATGACTGGGAGAACTGGGATTGACTGGGGGAAACTGGAAGGAATGGGAGAACTGGGAGCGAGCACGTGAACTGGGACTGATGGTGGAAGTGGGATCGATGGGGAGAACCAGCGTTAACTGGGGAAACTGGGAGCGACTGGGGCAACTGGGACGGGGCTACAGGGATGAGCCAGGACCAGGTGAACTGGGAGAACTGGGAGGAAACTCTGTCCTGTCTCTCAGCGTCCACTCGTCCGGGTCCTGCGGTTGGGGGATCCTGGGGGTTACTGGGGGGTTCCAGGGGTTACTGGAAGGTCCTGGGGGTTACTGGGGAGGCTCTGGGGGTCCCAGAAGAGGAGGGGGACCCCCAAATCCCACCTGGCCCTGGCTGCTCTGGGACCCTTCCTGTTCCTCCTGCTGCTGCTGCTGCTCCCTCCGCCCCCGGCGCCGCTTTGGGGGGTTCCCTGGGGGGCACGGGGGGGGGGTTCAGTGCCCCGGGGGCGTTTTGGGGACCCCCCACCCCCCACTGCCCCCTCACCCCCGCGGGGCAGCCCCGGCCGGCGCGACACCTCGGCCCATCTGCGGCGCGCGGCCGCCGCCAGCGCCGGCGTGTCCTGCACCTGGGGGGGACACGGTGACACAGGGGACACCCCCAAACCCCCCCGGCTCCCGGGGGACCCCCCCCCGAACCCCCAAACCTGCAGGGCGCCCAGGCAGGCGCTGCGGAAGCGGGCGCTGGAGCTGGCGGCCACCACGGCCGTCACCGCGGCTACCGCCACGGCCTGGGCTCGGGCCACGCGCTGCTGGGCCTGGGGGGGAGAGGGGGGGGGATTTGGGGGGTCACGGGGGGTGGGGGGGTGTCAGGGGGACCCCAAAACCCCGCACCCACCTGGTGCTGGCGGCGCAGCCCCCCCAGGACGGGGAGGAGCAGGGCCCGGAGCCCCCGGGCCAGCGCCGGGCGGCTGAGGCAGAACGCGGGGTCCAGCTGGGGCAGGAGCAGCCGGCGCGCCCCTGGGGGCACCCCGAGTTCGGGGGGGGGGGCTCCTGGAACCGTGGGGAACCCCCAGAGCGGGGGGACACCCCCGAACCACCGGGACACCCCCAAAATTATGAGGGTACCCCCCCCCCAAAATTTAGGGACACCCCAACACCTCAGGGACACCCCTAAAGTTTGGGGATCCCCCTCCCCCCGCTCCGAGCCACGGGGACACCCCCAGATCTTGGGGACGCCCCAAAATTGGGGTGGCCCCCCCCCCCTTACCTGCGTCGTACCCCCCAAAGGGGTCCCGGTGCCGCAGGAAGAGGAAAACCAGGAGCGTTTTGGGGTCCCCCTCGGGGGGCGTTTGGGGGTCCCCGTCCCCCTCGGGGGGGTCCCAGCGCACCCCAAAGGTGACATCGGGGGGCACCGGCTCTGTGGGGACAAATCGGGGGGAGGTGAGGGGGGAAACCCTAAAATCCCCCCCCCAAAACAAGCCCTGGAACACCACGGACCTTCCTCATCCTCACGGGGCTCTCGGGGGTCCGGGGGGATTTTGGGGTTCGGGGGGGTCGCAGCCAGGCCGAAGCCCCCCCAGTCCCCCAGCAGAGAGGGGTCCCCCAGCACGGGGGGGGCCGGGGGGGGCACGGGGACCCCCGCGGGGTCGAACAGGTAAAGGTGGGAAGGTCAAGGAGAACAACGGGGGGGGATCCCCAAATCCCCCAGAACCCCAAATCCCACCGGGGCACCTCGAGACCCCCCGGGGAACCCCAATTTCCCCCCTTCCCAGCACCCTGAGACCCCTCCTGGGTACCCCAAATCCCACCTGAACATCCCAAATCCCACCCTGGGGACCCCAAATCCCACCTGAACACCCCAAATCCCCCCCGAACACCCCCAAATCCCACCTGAACACCCCAAATCCCCCCCAAACACCCCCAAATCCCACCTGAACACCCCAAATCCCCCTCAAATACCCCCAAATCCCACCCAAACACCCCCAAATCCCACCTGAACACCCCAAATCCCCCCCAAACACCCCCAAATCCCACCCAAACACCCCCAAATCCCCCCGAACACCCCTAAATCCCCCCAAATCCCCCCCAAATCCCACCTGAACACCCCAAATCCCACCTGAACACCCCAAATCCCCCCCAAACACCCCCAAATCCCACCTGAACACCCCAAATCCCCCTCAAATACCCCCAAATCCCACCCAAACACCCCCAAATCCCCCCGAACACCCCTAAATCCCCCCAAATCCCCCCCAAATCCCACCTGAACACCCCAAATCCCACCTGAACACCCCAAATCCCCCTCAAATACCCCCAAATCCCACCCAAACACCCCCAAATCCCACCCAAACACCCCCAAATCCCCCCCAAACACCCCCAAATCCCACCTGAACACCCCAAATCCCCCCCAAACACCCCCAAATCCCACCTGAACACCCCAAATCCCACCCTGGGCACCCCAAATCCCACCCGAACACCCCCAAATCCCCCTCAAACACCCCCAAATCCCCCCCAAACACCCCAAATCCCACCCTGGGCACCCCAAATCCCCCCCGAACACCCCTAAATCCCCCCCAGACACCCCCAAATCCCACCCGAACACCCCAAATCCCCCCCGAACACCCCCAAATCCCCCCCGGCGCCCCCAGCCCCGGATATCTGGAGCCGGCGGAGGGGGGGTCCCGTGCCGGGGGTCCCGGGGGTGCCGGGGGGGCTCAGGGCGCTCACCGGGAGCAGCTCCAGGTCCCCCCCGAAGCCCGCGGCCGCCAGCGGGGGGGGCACCCGCAGCGGCACCGGCACCCCCGGGAACGGCCGGAGGCGGCCGCAGGGCGCCCTGGGGGGGACGGACCGGTTCAGACCAGTTCGGACCAGTACAGACCCGTCCGGACCAATCCAGACCAGTACGGACCAGTTGAGCTCTGTACACCCCCCGCCACATCCCAGTTTATCCCAGTCCATCCCAGTCCCATTGAGCCCACATGCCGGTCCATCCCGGTCTATCCCAGTCCACCCGTTGCATCCCAGCTGGTCCCAGTTCATCCCAGTTTGACCCCATACCAGCCCCACACCCCTCAGCCCAGTTTATCCCAACCTGTCCCAGTCCATCCCACGCAACATCCCAATATATCCTAGTCTATCCCAGCACCACCCCACCACATCCCAGTCCCTCCTAGTCCATATCCCAGTCCCTCCCAGTCCATATCCCAGCCCCATCCCGATCCCTGTCTCTCCCAGCCCATCTCAGTCCCTCCCAGTCCCCTCAAACCATCCCAGTCCATCCCAGTCTCATCCCAGTCCCCTCAAACCATCCCAGTCTCATCCCAGTCCCCTCAAACCATCCCAGTCTCATCCCAGTCTCTCTCAGCCCATCCCAGTTCCCTCAAACCATCCCAGTCCCATCCCAGTCCATCCTAGTCTCATCCCAGTCCCCTCAAACCATCCCAGTCTCATCCCAGTCCATCCCTGTCTCATCCCAGTCTCATCCCAATCCATCCCAGCCCATCCCAGTCCCATCCCAGTCCCATGCCATTCTCATCCCAGTCCCATCCCAGTCCCCTCAAACCATCCCAGTCCATCCCAGTCTGTACCCAGTGAAGTGCCGGCTCTGCACTCTCAGCCTCGTTCCTGCCTGTGCCCAGGGGGGCTCAGCGCTGGGGGGCACGGGGGGGGACCCCAGTTAGGAGGCCCCAGGAGCTGGTGACCCCAGTTTGGGGGGTCCCCAAGATGGGGAGGAGTTCCTGGGGTGGGGGATTCCCAGTTTGGGTGACCCCGAGGTGGGGGTGTCCCCAGTTTGGGGGGGTCCCGGGGGTCTCACCCGAGGGTTCGGGATGTGACGTTCCCATCGATGCTGACACAGAAATGAAACTCGACCTGGGGGGGGGGGGGGGTTCGGGGGCATCACTGGGGAACCCCCCCCCACACTTTTGGGGACCCTCCCAAAGCCCCCCCCGGTACCTCGGGGTGCACGAGGCTGGTCCGGTGCAGGAGCCGCCACAGGGACCCCCGGGCGGGGGGCAACGGGGGGGGGTGACAGATCTGGGGGGGCACGGAGGGGGTGGGGGTACCCCAATGCCCCCCCTAAGAACTGCGTCCACTTTGAGGGGGGGGGTCCCAGCCCCATCCCCCCACTCCCCCCGTGTGTTTTGGGGGGTCCCAGCCCCCCCCAGTGACCCCATTTCCCCCCCCCCCCGATGTGTTCTGGGGGCTCCCCCCCCCCCCAGTGACCCCATTATTCCCCCCCACCCCCCCCAAATCCAGGCCACTCTGGACTATTTTTATCCTCCCGCCCCAATTCTCACTCCCGGGGGGCTCTCGGCACCCCCCCCCCAAAGGTGACTTTGGGCAGCTGGGAAAGACAACAGAGAGAGAGGGGGGGGCCCCCAAATTGCCCCCAAACCGCCCCAAAACTCACCTGGAAGCTCCTTTGCACCTGAGCCCGGGCCAGGATCCGCCCGCAGCAGGGGGGGAGATTTGGGGGGGCCCTCGGCAGCTCCTGCACCCCCCGAGGGGCTGGGAGGGGATTTTGGGAGGGTTTAGGGGGGGGGTTCGAGGGTTTGGGGAGGATTTAAAGGACCCCCAGTGGGGCTGGGGAGGAGTTCGAGGGGATTTAAGGGGTCTCCAGAGAGATTTTGGAGGGTCTTGGGGGGCTCTTAGAGGAGTTGGGGGTGTTCCTGGGGGGGTCAGGGGGTCCCAGAGAGGTTTTGGGGGAGGGGGGGGTCTCCGGGGGGGTTTGGGGGTCTCTTACCCCCCCCCAGCGCTTCGGGGTCGAGGTCACGGCTGAGGGGTCCCGCGGCCGCCACTGGGAACAGGCGGGGGTCAGGGGGGTCTGAGGGGACCCTGGACCCCCCCAGGGCCCCCCACCCACCTGTGAGGGTGCAGGGGAGCTCCTCCGGGCCCCCCGCCGCTGTCAGGGCCACCAGCAGAGCCCCCCGACGGGGCTCCCCACTTTTGGGGGTCCCCAGGACCACCAGGAGTTGCTCCAGGACCTGCCGGGGCCGGGAGAGGTGGGGAGACCCCCAAAACTCGCCCAAAATCCCCTCGGAGCCCCTTTCCCAAGACGCGCCCTCATTGCAAGTGAGCCCTGACTCACCCAGAGACCCCCAAAGCCCCCCCGGAGGCCTCCCTGGGGACCCCCGACCCTCTTAGGGACACCCCAAGATCCCCCTCAAACCTCTTTGGGGACCCCTGGCACACCCCGAGACCCCCCTCAATCCCCCCAAACCCTCCCTAGTGACCCTTGACCCCTCACAGACACCGCCCCAGAGACCCCCAACTCAATTCGGTGACCACTGACCCCTCACAGCGACCCCTCAGAACTCACATAACCGCCCCCACGGACCCTCGAAGCTCCCGCAACCCTCTCTAGTGATCCCTGACCCCACAAAAGCCCCCAAAACAACCCCAAACCCCCCCCTTGCTCCCTCACCCCCCTCACGGCCTCCTCCGCCATCTTTGCCCTTCCCTCCCCTCAGCCCGCGAGCGCCCCCTAGCGGGCGGGAAGCGCCGGGCGAAAGGCGGGAAAAACCCGCGGGGGGGCGTGGCCTCTGCCCTCGTCTCCATGGCAACAACCAGCGAAGGGGGCGTGTCCCGGGGGCGTTGCCGTGGTGACGGCGGCGGGGGCGTGGCCCGCAGGCCCCGCCCCCCCGGGTGTGATGAGCTGCCGCGGTCTCAGCGCGCGCCGCGGCCGCAGCGCAGGTAAGGGGGGGGGGTGGGGGGGTCACACCTGAGGGGGGAGGGGGGCTCAACTGAGGGGAGACCCCCCCAAAACACCCCAAAACCACCCTCAGAACCACCCCCCCCCCGCCGCCCGGGGTCCCGCAATCCCCCGGCCCCTCAGATCCCCCCGCGCCCCTTTGTCCCCCCCCCCCCCCCCCCCCCCGGGCACTGCGGCAGCGGCTCCGCATCCCCGGACGGGCCCCCCCTCCCTCCAACGCTGTCCCTGAGGGGGTTTTGGGGACCCCCCCCCCCCCAAATCGGCGTGTTTGTGTCCGCCGGCCCCCCCCGGGCCCCCCCGCGCTGCGGGCGCTGATCCCCGTTAAGAGCATTAACGGGGGGGGAGCGGGGGGGGAGCGGGGGGCTCTGGGGGGGCTCTGGGGAGGCGGGGGGGGGGGCTTGGAGGAGTTTCGGGGGTCCCCGGGAGGAATTTGGGGCGCTCAGGGTTTGTTAGAGAGGATTTGAGGGCGCTCAGGGTGACCCGGAGAGTTTTGGGGAGGGAGCGCCAGTGATGGGGAGGGGGGGGGGGGGACTTGGAGGAGTTTTGGGGGTCCCGGAGTGGATTTGGGGGGGCTCGGGGGTCGTTAGAGAGGATTTGGGGGGGCTCAGGGTGACCCGGAGAGTTTTGGGGGGGGGGCTTTAGGGAAGATGGGGGGTCTTGGAGGAGTTCTGGGGGTCCCGCAGAGGATTTGGGGGGTCCCTGGGGGGGGGTCAGGGGGGATTTGAAGGATCTGGGGGGGGGGCTCGGAAGTCCTTGAAGAGGAGGGGGGAATTTGGGGGGGGGGTCTCTGCTGGTTTGGGGGGGTCTCGGTTTAATTTGGGGGGAGGGTCTTTACTGGAGGTGAAGTTTGTTAAAGGGTTTGGGGGGGTCTCTATTAATTTGGGGAGGGTCCCTGTTAATTGGGGGGGTCCCTGTTAATTGGGGAGGGGGTCTCTGTTAATTTGCAGAGTTCTTTATCAATTTCGGGAGGGGTCTCTCTCAATTTCGCGGGGGGGGGGGTCCCCCATCATTTAGGGGCCCCCCCCCTCATTAACCCCTCCTTCCCCGCGGGTCACTTTGCTGGAGGGGAGGGGGGGGGAGGTCACCCCCTCTGTGCCCCCCCCCAAAAGTGACCAAACCTCCCCCTCCCCCCCCTTTTCCAGCTCCCCCCTGAGCACCCCCAGAGCCGCCCCTCCCCCTAATTTTGGGGGTCCCCGAAGGCCACCATGTTGTCCCCCCCCCCCTACGACCCCCTGGAGCTGCCGAGGTTCAGCGACCCCCGCTGGGAGGGGGAGGGGGGCGCGGGGGGGCCCGAGGAGGAGGAGGAGGAGGAGGAGGAGGAGGAGGAGGAGGACGAAGGCTCCGCCCGGAGCTTCGAGCGCTCCCGGATCAAAGCTCTGGCAGGTACGGGGGGGAGGGGAGGGGGCACCCCAAAAATGGGCTGGGGGGTGGGGAAGGGGACCCCGAAAATGGGGGAAAAGGGCAGAAACGGGGGGGAAAAATGAGCAGAAAAGTGGAGGAAAAAGCATAAAAATGAGGGGGGAAAAGGCAGAAATGGGAGGGGGGAGAGGAAAAATTCCGGGGGGGAAGTGGAAAAATGGGGGGGAATGGGGAAAAAAAGGGGGTAAAACCCCCGAAAATTGGGGAGAAGTGGAGGAAACGGGGGGGGGAAGTGGAAAAAACGGGGGGAAAAGTGAAAAAAACGGGGGGAAAATGAAAAAAAAACGGGAAGTCCAAAATGTGGAGGGGAAAGTGGAAAAAATAGGGGGGAAGCGGAAAATTTGGGGGGAAAAGTGCAAGAAGTGTGAAGAAAATACAAATTGGGGTAAAAGCCCAAAAATCAGGGGAAAAGTGCAAAAAATGGGGGGAAACCCGAAGAAAAAGGCAGAAACCACAGAAAGAATGGGGAGAAAGGTTCAAAAATGGGAGGAGAAACCCAGAAAAGGGGGAGAAATGCACCAAAAATAAGGAGGACGCCGAGAAATGGGAATAGGGAGCCCTGGCATTTTGAGGAGGGCCAAAGAAATGGGGCAAAAAACCAAAGGAAGTGATGGAAAAGTGTCAAAAATGGGGGAAAGAGCCCCAAAAAATGGGGGAAAGGACCCAGAAAATGATGGGAACGGCATCAGAAATGTGCGAGGATCGCGAGAAATGGGCAAAACGGGGAAACGGATCCCAAAAATGGGGGAAATCCCCCCCAAAAATGTGAGGGGACGGCACAAAAATGGGGTGGGGGGGAAAAACCCCCAAAAAACCACACGGAGAAGGGCAGAAAAGAGGAGGAAACCCCCCAAAAAATACGGGGAGACCCCGAAAATGGGGATGGGGGAACCCCAAAGTCTGGGAGCGCTCCCTGAAAAAACGGGGACACCCCCCAAAAAATGGGGAACCCCCCCAAAAATGGGGACATACCCCCCCCAAAATGAGTGCAAAAATGGGGGGAACTCCCCCAAAATTCCCCCCAAAACCCCTCAATCGCCCCAACCCCCCCCCAGGACAACCCCCCGACCACTCCAATCGCCTCCACCCCCCCCCCCAAAACTCCTCCAACCCCCCCCCAGGACCCCCCCCCAAATCCTCTTAGCGTTAATCCAGCGCCGGCTGGCGCGGGGGGATCCCCCCCTCCCCCCCGGACCCCCCTCGGGGGGCTCCGACCCTTGGGGGGGGGCTCTGGGGGGGGTTTTGGGGGTCCCTGACCCCCCCCGGATGAGAACGAGAATGTGCAAATGGGGGATGTGGGGAGGGGGAGGAGGGGTTTGGGTGGGATTTGGGGTTTTTGGGGGGGATTTGGGTGGTCTGGAGGGATCTGGGGGAGTTTTGGGGGGGTTTTGGGGGTCCCTGACGCCCCCCCGGATGAGAACGAGGATGTGCAAATGGGGGATGTGGGGTGGGATTTGGGGTTTTTGGGGGGGATTTGGGGATTTTGGATGGGATTGGGGGGGGTCTGGGAGGGTTTTGGGGGGGTTTTGGGGGTCCCTGACGCCCCCCGGATGAGGACGAGGGTCTGCAAATGGGGGATGTGGGGAGGGGGAGGGGTTTGGGTGGGATTTGGGGTTTTTTGGGGGGATTTGGGTGGTCTGGAGGGATTTGGGAGAGTTTTGGGGGGGGTTTTGGGGGGGTTTTGGGGGTCCCTGACGCCCCCCGGATGAGGACGAGGATGTGCAAATGGGGGATGTGGGGTGGGATTTGGGGTTTTTGGGTGGGATTTGGGGATTTTGGATGGGATTGGGGGGGTCTGGGGGGGTTTTAGGGGGGATTTTGGGGGGGGTTTTGGGGGTCTCTGACCCCCCCCGGATGAGGACGAGGGTCTGCAAATGGGGGATGTGGGGAGGGGGAGGAGGAGTTTGGGTGGGATTTGGGGGTTTTGGGTGGGATTTGGGGATTTTGGGTGGGATTCGGGTGGTCTGGAGGGGGTTTGGGGGGGTTTTAAGGGGGGTTTTGGGGGGGTTTTGGGGGTCCCTGACCCCCCCGGGCCCCCCCCCAGACGAGCGCGAGGCCGTGCAGAAGAAAACCTTCACCAAGTGGGTGAACTCGCACCTGGCGGGGGGGTCGCACCTGGGCGACCTTTACAGCGACCTGAGGGACGGGCGGCTGCTGCTGCGGCTGCTCGAGGGGCTCTCGGGGGAGACCCTGGTGAGTGCGACCCCTCCCCAAAATCGGCGGCACCCCCCAGCCCCCTCCCCTCAACGGGATCCCTCCCCAAAATGAGGAGGTCCCTGTGGGGACCCCCAAATGGGGACCCCCAAATAGGGACCCCCCCCCCTCCCGGATGCTCTCGGAGGGAGGGGAGGGGGCTCCTGGTGAATGCGACCCCTCCCCAAAATCGGCGGCACCTCCCCAATGGGGACCCCCCAGCCCCCTGCGGGCCCCCCCAAACCCCAATTTCTGCCCCCCCCAGACCCACCAACCCCCCCCTTCCTGTGCCCGCCGCCCCCTCTGTGACCCCCCAAACCCCCCAGACCCCCCCTTTCCGTGACCCCCACCCCCCCAAACCCCCCAGACCCCCCCTTTCCGTGACCCCCACTCCCTCTGCCCCCTCCAAACCCTCCTTCCTGTGCCCCCAAACCCCCCCACACCCCCCAAACCCCCTTCCTGTGCCCCAAACCCCCTTCCTGTGTCCCCCAAATCCCCCAACCCCCCCAAACCCCCTTTCTATGCCCCCCAAACCCCCCCAGACTCCCTTCCTGTGCCCCCCAAACCCCCCCAGACTCCCTTCCTGTGCCCCTCAAATCCCCCCAGACCCCCTTTCTATGCCCCCAAACCCCCCCAAACCCCCTTCCTGTGCCCCCAACCCCCCCAACCCCCTTCCTGTGCCCCCCAAACCCCCCCAAACCCCCTTCCTGTGCCCCCCAAACCCCCCCAAACCCCCTTCCTGTGCCCCCCAAACCCCCCCAAACCCCCTTCCTGTGCCCCCCAAATCCCCCCAAACCCTCCTTCCTGTGCCCCCAAATCCCCCCAAACCCCCTTCCTGTGCCCCCCAAATCCCCCAACCCCCCCAAACCCCCCCAAACCCCCTTTCTATGCCCCCAAACCCCCCAAACCCTCCTTCCTGTGCCCCCAAATCCCCCCAAACCCCCTTCCTGTGCCCCCAAGCCCCCCCAAACCCCCTTCCTGTGCCCCCAAACCCCCCCCAAACCCCCTTCCTGTGCCCCCAAACCCCCCCCAAACCCCCTTCCTGTGCCCCAACCCCCCCAAACCCCCTTCCTGTGCCCCCAAACCCCCCCAAACCCCCTTCCTGTGCCCCCAAACCCCCCCAAACACCCTTCCTGTGCCCCCAAACCCCCCCGACCCCCTTCCTGTGCCCCCAAACCCCCTTCCTGTGCCCCCCAAACCCCCCCCAAACCCCCTTCCTGTGCCCCCCAACCCCTCCCAGCCCCCCTTTCCCGCACTCCCCGCCCCCCATCTCCCCCTGCCCTGCCCGGGGGGGGTCCCTGACCGCGCCCCCTCCCCAGCCGCGCCCCACGCGGGGCCGGATGCGGATCCACTGCCTGGAGAACGTGGAGAAGGCGCTGCGCTTCCTGCGGGAGCAGCGCGTGCACCTGGAGAACGTCGGCTCCCACGACATCGTGGACGGCAACCCCCGGCTGACCCTCGGCCTGGTCTGGACCATCATCCTGCGCTTCCAGGTGGCCCCCGGGACCCCCGGCGGGCGTGAAATGGGGCGGGGGGCACGGCCCGGATCCGCCCCCGGAGTCACTGTGGTCATTTAGGGGGTCCTGGATCTGCCCCAAGGGTCACTGTGGTCATTTAGGGGCTCCTGGACTCGCCCCAGGGGTCACTGTGGTCATTTAGGGGGTCCTGGATCTGCCCCAAGGGTCACTGTGGTCATTTAGGGGAGTCCTGGATCCACCCCAGGGGTCACTGTGGTCATTTAGGGGGTCCTGGATCTGCCCCAAGGGTCACTGTGGTCATTTAGGGGGTCCTGGATCCACCCCAGGGGTCACTGTGGTCATTTAGGGGGTCCTGGATCCACTCCAGGGGTCACTGTGGTCATTTAGGGGGGTCCCGGACCCGCCCCACGGTCTCAATTCTGTCACGGAGGTCCCCGGACCTTCCATAGGGTCCTTTGGGGTGGGAGGGGGGGGGGTCTTGCACCCACTTTTGGGTGGTCCTGACCCCACCATGAGGGTCCCAGAGCTGCTTTGGGGGTCCCTGACCCCGTTTTTTGGGGACCCTCCCCCCCAGATCCAGGACATCAGCGTGGAGACCGGGGACACGCGGGAGCGGAAATCGGCCAAGGACGCGCTGCTGGCCTGGTGCCAGATGAAAACCGCGGGGTGAGGGGGGCCTGGGGGGTCCGGGGGGGTCTGGGGGGGTCCGGGGGGTCCAGGGGAGGGTCCCAGGGGAGGCCGGGTGGTCTTGATGTGGCTGCTGGGAGGATCCTGGGGGCTCTATGGGGCTTTGGGGGGGCTCTGAGGGGACTCGGGAGGGACCTGCGGGGTCCTGGGGGGGTCCTGGAGGTTCCCAGGGGGTCTCGGGGGGTCTCTGACCCCCCCTCGGCCCCCCCCAGGTACCCCAATGTGAACGTGCAGAACTTCACCACGAGCTGGCGGGACGGGCTGGCCTTCTGCGCGCTCATCCACCGGCACCGGTGCGGGCAGGGGTCCCGGGGGGGGCGGGGGTCCCGGGGGGGGCAGGGCTGCCGGGGTCGGGGGTCCCGCTGTGGGGCGGGGCTGCCGGGGGGCGGGGGTCCCGGGGGGAGCAGGGGTCCTGATGGGGGGCGGGGGGTGATGGGGTTGTGGGGTTATGGGTCAGGGGTCTGGGGTCCGATGTGGGTCAGGGGTCCGGCCATGCCCCAGGCTGGAGCTGCTGGATGTGGGGTCCCTGTGGGGTCTGTGGGTCAGGATCAGTGGTCAGGGGTCAGTGGCTCTGGGTCAGTGGTCAGTGGTCAGGGGTCCGCTCGCCCCCAGGCCAGAGCTGCTGGACGTGGGGTCTCTGTGGGTCAGTGGCCAGTGGCTCTGGGTCAGTGGTCAGTGGCCAGTAGTCAGGGGTCAGGGGTCAGTAGCTCTGGGTCAGTGGTCAGTGGCTCTGGGTCAGTGGTCAGTGGTCAGGGGTCAGTGGTCAGTGGCTCTGGGTCAGTGATCAGTGGTCAGTGGTCAGGGGTCCGCTCACCCCCAGGCCAGAGCTGCTGGACATGGAGTCCCTGTGGGCTCAGTGGCTCTGGGTCAGTGGTCAGTGGTCAGTGGCTCTGGGTCAGTGGTCAGGGGTCCGCTCACCCCCAGGCCGGAGCTGCTGGACGTGGGGTCACTGTGGGGTCAGTGGCTCTGGGTCAGTGGTCAGGGGTCCGCTCGCCCCCAGGCCGGAGCTGCTGGACGTGGGGTCACTGTGGGGTCAGTGGCTTGGAGTCAGTGGTCAGTGGTCAGTGGTCAGTGACTCTGGGTCAGTGGTCAGGGGTCCGCTCACCCCCAGGCTGGAGCTGCTGGACGTGGGGTCACTGTGGGGTCAGTGGCTCTGGATCAGTGGTCAGTGGCTCTGGGTCAGTGGTCAGGGGTCCGCTCGCCCCCAGGCCGGAGCTGCTGGACGTGGGGTCGCTGTGGGCTCAGTGGCTCTGGGTCAGTGGTCAGGGGTCAGTGGTCAGTGGCTCTGGGTCAGTGGTCAGTGGTCAGGGGTCCGCTCACCCCCAGGCCGGAGCTGCTGGACGTGGGGTCGCTGTGGGGTCTGTGGGTCAGTGGTCAGTGGTCAGTGGCTCTGGGTCAGTGGTCAGTGGTCAGTGGCTCTGGGTCAGTGGTCAGGGGTCAGTGGTCAGTGGCTCTGGGTCAGTGGTCAGTGGCTCTGGGTCAGTGGTCAGGGGTCAGGGGTCTGCTCACCCCCAGGCCGGAGCTGCTGGACGTGGGGTCGCTGTGGGGTCAGTGGTCAGTGGTCAGTGGCTCTGGGTCAGTGGTCAGTGGTCAGTGGTCAGGGGTCCGCTCGCCCCCAGGCCGGAGCTGCTGGACGTGGCGTCGCTGCGCGGAGCCAACGCCCTCCACAACCTGCAAAGCGCCTTCGCCGTGGCCGAGCGGGAGCTGGGGGTCACTCGGCTGCTGGACCCTGAGGGTGAGGGGCTGGGGGGGTCCGGGAGGGGCCCGGGGGGGGAACTGGGGGTCCTCAAGGGGGTCTGACCCCCCCATAACCCCCCAGATGAGCGGTCAGCGCTGGGGGGCCACGAGGGGTCAGGGGGGTGGAGCTCCTGGGGGGGGGGGGGGAATTTGGGGTCCCTGAGGGGGGGGTTGGGGTCTGACCCCCCCGTGGCCCCCAGATGTGGCCGTGGAGCAGCCGGACGAGCGGTCAGTGCTGACCTACGTGGCCGCCCTGTACCACCACTTCTCCAGGATGAAGGCGCTGGCGGTGGAGGGAAAACGCGTCGGGAAGGTCCGGGATGGACACGGGGTGGACAGATGGACACGGGGGGATGGACGTGGGACAGGGGAACACAGGGATGGACACAGGGACGGGTGGCTGGAAAGGGAACAGGAGGAGGAAGGGGTGGACAGATGGACAGATGGACGGTCCTTGGCCGGCCGGACGATGGACAGATGGTGCTGGGGGGTGGGGACTGGACAGAATCCGCGGGAATGGGCGGGGGGGAATCAGGATGGGGGGAGGGGGATGGAGGGACAGACGGGGGATGGACAGAGGGGGGGATGGGGGATGGACAGAGGGGGGGATGGACAGACGGACAGAGGGAGGGACGGCCGGAGGGATGGATTGATGGGGGAGGGATGGAGAGGGAGGGGAGTGGATGGACAGGGGGATAAATGGACAGAGGGGCATGGGGATGGACGGATGGACAGATGGACAGACAAAGGGGTGGATGGACAGATGGAATGGATGGATCAGATGGGATGGATGGACAGGTGGACGGGGGGTGGATGGATGGACAGACAAGGGGATGGATGGACGGACGGATGGAGGGATGGATGGATGGAGGGATGGAGGAATGGATGGATGGAGGGATGGATGGACGGATGGATGGATGGATGGATGGAGGGATGGATGGAGGGATGGATGGAGGGATGGATGGAGGGATGGATGGACGGATGGATGGAGGGATGGATGGACGGATGGATGGATGGACAGATGGATAGATGGACAGATGGACAGTGATGGATGGACAGATGGACGGATGGACAGATGGACAGTGATGGATGGACGGATGGATGGAGGAATGGATGGATGGACAGACGGATGGATGGATGGACAGACGGATGGATGGACGGACGGATGGACGGATGGATGGAGGGATGGATGGATGGATGGACGGACGGACGGATGGATGGATGGATGGATGGATGGACGGATGGATGGACGGACGGATGGACGGATGGATGGAGGAATGGATGGACGGATGGATGGATGGATGGACGGACGGATGGACGGATGGATGGATGGATGGACGGATGGATGGACGGACGGATGGACGGATGGATGGAGGAATGGATGGACGGATGGATGGATGGACGGACGGATGGATGGAGGAATGGATGGATGGATGGATGGACAGATGGATGGATGGACAGACGGACGGACGGACGGATGGATGGACAAGGGATGGCCGGACGGATGGCCGGGTGTGAGCACGGACGGACGCCCAGCCGGCTGCGAGGCCGGACAGCTGGACACGCAGAGCCCGTCCGCAGGTGCTGGAGGCGGCGCGCGAGGCCGAGGGCCTGGCCGGGCGCTACGAGGCGCAGGCGGCCGAGCTGCTGGGCTGGATCCAGCGCTCGCTGCTGCTGCTCACGGATCGGCGCCTGCCCCGCGGCATCCCCGGCCTGCAGGGGCAGCTCCAGGCCTTCAGCGCCTACCGCACCACCGAGAAACCGCCCCGGTGAGACCCCCGGCCCTGGGCGGCCCCAGATGGGGCTGGGGGGCTCCCTAGCGGGGTTTGGGGTCTCCAGGAGGGGGTTTGGAGGGCCCCAAATGGGATTTTGGGATCGCCCCAAGGGGTTTGGGATCCCCCCCCAGTGGGTTTTGGAGCATCCCCGGGGTCTCAGGGTGGATTTTGAGGTCCCCCGGTGGATTTTGGGGTCTCCCGTTGCAGGTTTGAGGATAAGGGGTCCCTGGAGGTGCTGCTGTTCTCGCTCCGGAGCCGCCTCCGCGCCAACAACCAGCGACAGTTCGTGCCCCGGGAGGGGACGCACAGCGCCGACATCAACAGGGTGACGGGGACAGGGGGGACAGGGACGGGGTGACGGGGATGGGGTGACGGGGATGGGGTGACAGGGATGGGGGGTGATGGGGGTGACGGGGATGGGGTGATGGGGATGGGGTGGCAGGGATGGGGTGACAGGGATGGGGGTGACGGGGATGGGGGGGACAGGGACGGGGTGACAGGATGGGGTGACGGGGATGGGGGTGATGGGGGTGACAGGAACGGGGGGACAGGGATGGGGTGACGGGGTGGGGGTGACAGGGACAGGGGGTGACAGGGCCAGGGGTGACAGAGACAGGGGGGACAGGGACAGGGGGGACAGGGATGGGGGTGACAGGGATGGGGGTGACAGGGACAGGGGTGACAGGGACAGGGGGGACACAGCATCGACGTCAACAGGGGGCCAGGGCCAGGGGATGGGGAGGACACAGGGACGTGGGAGGTGCCACAGGTGCCAGGTGTGCCAGGTGGCCCGGGTGACGCCGGTGTCCCGCAGGCGTGGGAGCGGCTGGAGAAGGCGGAGCACGGCCGGGAGCTGGCGCTGCGCTCGGAGCTGCTCCGGCAGCAGCACCTGGAGCAGCTGGCGGCGCGGTTCCACCGCAAGGCCGCCCTCAGGGAGAGCTGGCTGGGGGACAACCAGCGCCTGGTGGCACAGGTGACACCCGGCACCCCCCGCTCAGGCACCCCTGGGACCCCCCCAACCAGGGACCCCCCCTCACCCCACTTTTCCTCCCCTTTCCCCCCCCCCTAGAACAATGCCGGGGGTCCCTGGGGTGTCCCCCCCTTTTATCCCCCAGGGTGTCCCCTCCCTTTCCCACCTCCTGACCCCTTTTCTCCCCCCCCCCAAAGGACAATTCCGGGGGTCGGGGGGGGCCCGGGGTGTCCCCTCCCCTCACCCCCCGGTTCTCCCCCCCCCCCCAGGACAATTTCGGGGGGTCTCTGGGGGGGGTCGAGGCCGCGCTGCGCAAGCACGAGGCCATCGAGAGCGACATCGCCGCCTACGGCAGCCGCGTGCGCGCCGTCACCGCCGTGGCGGCCGAGCTGGAGGCCGAGCGCTATCACGACATGGGCGGCATCGCGACACGGCGCGACCACGTGGTGTCGCTGTGGGAGGCGCTGCGGGCGCAGGTGGCGGCGCGGAGAGAGCGGCTCCGGGCGCACCTGGAGCTGCAGCGGCTCCTGCGCGACCTGGAGCACCTGATGGGCTGGATGGAGGAGATGGAGGTGGGGAGGGGGCCGGGGGGGAGGGGGTGGGATCCCCTCGTGGGACCCCTCCCAGCCCGGTGACCCCCCCGGTGTCCCCCTCCCGGGTTCCCAGGTGCGGCTGCAGTCGCGGGATTTCGGGCAGCACCTGAGCCAGGTGGACGATCTGCTGCAGATCCACGCCCTGGTCGAGGGGGACGTGGCGGCCCAGGCCGAGAGGGTCCGGAGTGTGGGGGCGGCGGCTGAGAGATTCCTCGGGGAGGGGGGCGGTGAGTGTCCCCCCCAAACTGCGACCCCCAAAATTGGGATCCCCGGGATGCCCTGGAGCCCCCCAACTCAGGGACACCGGAATCCCGGGACCCCCACACACCTGAGACCGCCCCCCTAAACCGGCACCTCCCAGAAGCCCAAAATGGACCCCCAAACCTCAAGACCCTCAGGAGCCCCAAAAACTGAGACCTCTGAACCCTGGGACTTCAAACCCTGGGATCCCCGACCTCTGGGACCCTCCCCCAACCCCGCTGACCCCCACCCGTGCCCCCCAGGGTACCGCCCGTGCCCCCCGGAGCAGCTGCGGGCCCGAGTGGCGGCTCTGGAGCTGCGCTACCGGGGGCTCTCGGCGCTGTCGGGGCAGCGGCGGCTCCGCCTGGAGCGCTCCCGGCGCCTCTGGAAGTTCCTGTGGGACGCGGGCGAGGAGGAGGCCTGGATGCGGGAGCAGGAGCGGCTCCTGCGCTGCCCGGAGCTGGGCCGGGACCTGCCGGGGGCCCTGCGGATGCTGAGCCAGCTCGAGGCCATCCGAGGGGCGCTGGGGGGACGCGCGGGGCCGCTGGAGCAGCTGCTGGAGCGGGGCCGGGAGCTGCTGGCGCAGGGAGCCCCCGACGGAGCCGCGGGATCCCCGGCGGGATCCACGGGAGCCAGCGCCGGACCGATGGAAGCCACCCCTGGATCAGCGGGAAGCGCAAAACCCGCCGAATCCACCGCTGGAGCCGCCGCCAAATCCCCGGGACCCCCGGCACCCCAGGACGCATCCTCGGGACGCGCTGCTGGACCCGTGGAATCCCCCCCCGCATCCACGGAGGGCCCCTCGCCGTCGGCCACCAGAGCCGCGGATCGCCCCGACGGGTCCGCGGAACCCCCTGAGGGGTGTCCGGAGCCCAGTCCCGGCTGCCCGGACCCCGCGGCCGCCGTGTCCCGCCGGATCCGGGAGCTGGAGTCGCTCTGGGCGGCGCTGCCGGCGCTGGCCCGGGCCCGGGAGCGGCGGCTCCGTGCGGCCGCGGGCCGGTTCCAGCTGGACGCGGAGGCGGCCGAGGCCGAGGCCTGGCTGGCGGCCGCTGCCCGGCGCGTGGCGGGGCCGGAGCTCGGCCACGACGAGCGGTCCGCGGGGATGCTGGAGCGGCGGCTGCGGGAGCTGCAGGACGAGATCCGGCGGCGCGGGCCGGCGCTGGCGGCGCTGCGGGAGCAGGCGCTGCCCGCCGATGCCGCCGACCTTCCCGACGTGGTGCCGGGGCTGGCGGAGCGGCTGGCGGAGCTGGAGCGGCGGCACCGGGAGCTGGAGGCGCGGGCGGAGCTGCGGCGCCTGGAGCTGCGGGACGCGCTGGGATTGTTCGCGGCGCGCAGCGAGGCCGATGCCTGCGCGCTCTGGGTGGGCGAGAGGGAGCAGTGGCTGCTCTCCATGGAGATTCCCGAGCGGATCGAGGACCTGGAGGTGGTGCAGCAGCGGTGAGCGCCCGGGGTTCCCCGTGCCCGCGGTGCTGGGTCGGTAAAAATCCCGGAATTATTCCCGGGAAGTCTTGGAGTCAGTCAGCCCCGCTGGGATTCCCCCAGTGCGGCTGTCCCGGGAATATTCCCAACAATACACACGGTCGCCCCGTTATTCCTGGTATTCCCGGTGTTCCCTGAATTCCTGCCTCTGCCGCAGCGTTCCCAGTGTTCCTGCTGTTCCAGTTTCCCCAGGATTTTTGCTTCCAACATCCCAATATTCCCCGTGCTCTCTGAATTCTCACCTTGACGTGAGATATTCCCGGTATTCCCAGCGCTCCCAAAATCCCCACCTCCAACACTTATCACAGTATTCCCAGCGCTCCCGGTATTCCCTGAATTCCCACCTCCAGCGCAGGATTCCCGGAATTTCTGGCATTCCCAGGATTTTTGGCACCCCCACCTCTGGCACGGTGTTGCTGGGGTTTCCGTTGTTCCCTGAATTCCCGGCTCCAGCTCGGCATTCCCAGCACTCCCAGTGCTCCCAGTACTGCCGGTATTCCCCGTATTCCCGGTATCCCGGTCATTCCCGGCGCTCCCGCAGGTTCGAGACGCTGGAGCCGGAGCTGGCGGCGCTGGCGGCGCGCGTGGCCTCCGTGGGCCGCGTCACCCAGGAGCTCCAGGGATCCGGGGACAGGAACCGGGAGAGCGCCCGGGAAACGTGGGAGCAGCTCCGGGACAGGTGGGGGCGGGCCCGGCTGGGTCATTCCGGGCAGGAATCGGGGGTGGATCCGAGAAGGGAGGAGTTTTGCGGGCTGGGATGGATTCTCCGGGCAGCTTTGAGGATGCCTCGGGCAGTCAGGGATGCTCCAGGGATGGGCGTTCACTCCAGGATGCTCTGGGGAGGGATGGATTCTCCAGGCTGGGATGCTCCAGGCGGGGATGCTCCGGGCTGGGATGGATTCTCTGGGCTGGGATGCTCCAGGGATGGATTCTCCAGGCTGAGATGCTCCAGGGATGGATTCTCCAGGCTGGGATGCTCCAGGGATGCAGGGATGGATTCTCTGGGCTGGGATTCTCCAGGCTGGGATGCTCCAGGGATGCAGGGATGGATTCTCCAGGCTGAGATGCTCCAGGGATGGATGCTCCGGGCTGGGATGCTCCAGGGATGCAGGGATGGATTCTCTGGGCTGGGATGCTCCAGGCGGGGATGCTCCACGGATGCAGGGATGGATTCTCCAGGCTGGGATGCTCCAGGGATGCAGGGATGGATTTTCTGGGCTGGGATGCTCCAGGGATGCAGGGATGGATTCTCTGGGCTGGGATGCTCCAGTGATGGATTCTCCAGGCTGGGATGCTCCAGGGATGGATTCTCCAGGCCGGGACGCCCCGGGCATTCCCCGGGCTCTGTCCCACCGTGCCCCGATCCCGCCCGTGCCAGGTGGGAGCGGTTCCGGGCGCTGTGCGAGCGCAAGAAGGCGGCGCTGACCGCGGCGCTGAACATCCAGAATTTCCGCCTGGAATGCCACGAGACGCGGGGCTGGATGCGGGAGAAGACGGCGGCGATCGAGGCCACGCGGGCGCTGGGCCGGGACCTGGCCGGGATCACGGCGCTCCAGGGGAAGCTCTCGGGGATGGGGCGCGACCTGGACGCCATCCAGGGAAAGCTGCGGGAGCTGCGGGCCGAGGGCGAGAAGCTGCAGGGGGAGCAGCCGGAGCGAGCGCCCGAGATCCGCGAGGGGCTGGCGGGGCTCGAGGCCGAGTGGGACGCGCTGCGCCGCTGCCACCGGAGCCGCGAGGAGTCCCTGGGCCAGGCGCGGCGGCTCCAGGGCTTCCTGCGGGACCTGGCGGCGCTCCAGGCCTGGCTGTCCCGGACACGCGCGGCCGCCGGCTCCGAGGACGTCCCCGCGTCCCTGGCCGAGGCCGAGGGCTCCCTGCGGCAGCACGAGAGCCTCCGCACCGAGATCTCGCACTACGGCGCCGATTACCGGAGCGCCCGCAGCGCCGGCCGGGAGGTGACGCGGGGACAGACGGACCCGCAGAGCCTGTCCCTGCTCCAGCGCCTGGAAGCGCTGGACGCGGACTGGGAAGAGCTGGGCCGGGTGTGGGAGAAGCGGCAGCGGCTCCTGGCCCAGGCTGTCGCCTTCCACGTGTTCCTGCGGGACGCCAAGCAGGTGGAGGGGACGCTGGGGAAGCAGGTGAGGGGGGATCCGGGGCGCTCCGGGGAATCCCGGGGCTCCGGTGCCGTCCCGGTCCCGATCCCGGTCCCGGTCCCAATCCCGCTCCGCAGGAGCACACGCTGGCCCACACGGAGATGCCGGGCACGGTGCCGGGTGCGGAGGCGGCCGTGCGGAGGCTGGAGGAGTTCCTGGCCGCGCTGGACACCGGCGCCGAGCGCGTCCGGGCGCTCACGGACACCGGGCGGAAGCTGCTGGACGAGGGCGGCGTCCACGCGGAAAAGGTGCGGGAGACGGTGGAGTCGGTGGAGAGCAGGTGAGGGAGACCCGTCCCAGTTTGTCCCAGTCCCGTGCCGTCGCCTGGGAATGGGGTCTCTCACCCGCCTTGGCCCTGGCACAGGCACCAGAAGATCCGGGAGTCGGCCCAGGAGCTGCTGGGGCGGCTGCGGGATAACTGGGAGCTGCAGAAGTTCCTGCAGGACGGGCAGGAGGTGAGACGGCATCGGGACGGGATGGGATGGGATGGGATGGGATGGGATGGGATGGGATGGGATGGGATGGGAAGGAGAACACAATGAGCTGGGATGGGATTAGGATTGAGATCAGGGATCGAGATGGGGTTAAGATGTGGATGAGATGAGGATGAGAACTGGGCTGGGATGGGACTGTGGGAAGAGGTCCTGACCTGTGTCCCCCATCCCATTCCAATTCCCGTCCCCGTTCCCATCCCCGTCCCCATCCCTGTTCCCGTTCCCATTCCCGTTCCCATTCCCATTCCCATTCCCATCCCCGTCCCCACCCCCGTCCCCGTTCCCATTCTGGTTCCCCGTTCCCGTCCCCGTTCCCATTCCCGTTCCCATTCTCATTCCCGTCCCCGTTCCCATTCTGGTTCCCCTCCCCGTCCCCATCCCCGTCCCCATCCCCGTCCCCATCCCCGTCCCCATTCCCGTTCCCATTCCCATTCCCATTCCCATTCCCATCCCCGTCCCCACCCCTGTCCCCGTTCCCATTCTGGTTCCCCGTCCCCGTTCCCATTCCCGTTCCCATTCCCATTCCCATTCCCATCCCCGTCCCCACCCCCGTCCCCGTTCCCATTCTGGTTCCCCGTCCCCGTTCCCATTCCCGTTCCCATTCCCATTCCCATTCCCGTCCCCGTCCCCATTCCCGTTCCCATTCCCATTTCCATTCCCATTCCCATTCCCATTCCCATCCCCGTCCCCACCCCTGTCCCCGTTCCCATTCTGGTTCCCCGTCCCCGTTCCCAGCTGACGCTGTGGCTGAACGAGAAGCTGCCGGTGGCCCGGGACGTGTCCTACGAGGGCACGCGGGACCTGCAGGGGAAGTGGCAGAAGCACCAGGCCTTCGCCGCCGAGCTCGCGGCCAACCGGGGCTGGCTGGAGGCGCTGGAGAAGGTGGGAACGGGGGAAAACAGGGGGAAAACGGGGATCCAGGAGGGGGGCGGCCCTTGGAAAAGGTGGGATACGGGAGGGGGGGGTTGAGTCACAAAATTCCGCGGGTCCAACCTCAGCGATTCCGTGGTTCCGTGGGCCCAGCCTTAATAATCCCGCAATTAAATGGGTCCAACCTCAAAAATTCCATGGCTCCAACCTTGACATCAACAATTTACTGATTTTTTCGGGTCCAACCTTAACAATTCCGTGATTTTGATCCGACCTGGGTGGTTCCATGGGTCCAACCTCAACGATTCCACGGGTCCAACCTCAACGATTCCACGATCCCGTGGGTCCAGTTTCAACAATTCCGTGGTGATTCCACGGTTCCGATCTTCTGATCCCACAACCCCACGGGCCCAACCTTGATAGCGACAATTCCATGATTTTTTTGGGTCCAACCTTAACAATTCCATGATTTTTTTGAGCCCAACCTCGCTGGTCCCACGGGCCCAACCCGTAACTCTGTGCCGCCGTTCCCGTGTCCCCCCGCAGGATGGGGAGCAGCTGGCGCGGGCGCGGCCGGCGCTGGCCGGACAAGTGACCGCGCCCCGGCAGGAGCTGCGGGCGCTGTGGGCGCAGGTGGAGGCGGCGGCGGCCGCCAAGGGCCGGGGTTTGGCCGAAGCCGCGCGCGCCGAGAGCTGCGCCCAGGCCTGCGCCGGACTCCGCTCGTGGCTCGCCGGGGTCCGCGCCCAGCTCCGCTCCGGCCACTGCGGCCAGGACCTGACCAGCGTCGGGGTGCTGCTCACCCGGCACCAGGTCAGGGGGACGCCGGGGAAGGGGTGGGGTCAGGGAATGGGAATGGGAATGGGGGGGCGGGGGGAGGGGGGCGAAGGTTTGGGGTGAAGGTTGGGGGTGTGGGGCTCAGGGGCAGGGTTGGGGTACGGCTTTTGGGGTGGGCTTGGGATGCAGGTTTGGGATGCTTGAGTTTTGGGGTGCAGGGTTTGGGGTCCCCAGGTTGGGGGGGGTGGGTTTGCGGTGCAGGTTTGGGGGTGCAGGTTTGGGGTGCAGGTTTGGGGGTGCAGGGTTTGGGGTGCAGGTTTGGGGGTGCAGGTTTGGGGTGCAGGTTTGGGGTGCAGATTTGGGGTGCAGGTTTGGGGTGCAGATTTGGAGGTGCAGGTTTGGGGGTGCAGATTTGGAGGTGCAGGGTTTGGGGTGCAGGTTTGGGGTGCAGGTTTGGGGGTGCAGATTTGGGGGTGCAGGTTTGGGGTGCAGATTTGGAGGTGCAGGTTTGGGGGTGCAGGTTTGGGGTGCAGGTTTGGGGTGCAGATTTGGAGGTGCAGGTTTGGGGGTGCAGGTTTGGGGTGCAGGTTTGGGGTGCAGATTTGGAGGTGCAGGTTTGGGGGTGCAGGTTTGGGGTGCAGGTTTGGGGGTGCAGGGTTTGGGGGTGCAGGTTTGGGGGTGCAGGGTTTGGGGTGCAGGTTTGGGGGTGCAGATTTGGGGGTGCAGGTTTGGGGTGCAGATTTGGAGGTGCAGGTTTGGGGGTGCAGGTTTGGGGGTGCAGGTTTGGGGTGCAGGTTTGGGGTGCAGATTTGGAGGTGCAGGGTTTGGGGTGCAGGGTTTGGGGTGCAGGTTTGGGGTGCAGGTTTGGGGGTGCAGGTTTGGGGGTGCGGATTTGGGAGTGCAGGTTTGGGGGTGCAGGTTTGGGGTGCAGATTTGGGGGTGCAAGGCTTGGGGTGCAGGGTTTGGGGTGCAGGTTTGGGGGTGCAGATTCTGGGGTGCAGGGTTTGGGGTGCAGATTTGGAGGTGCAGGGTTTGGGGTGCAGATTTGGGGGTGCAGATTCTGGGGTGCAGGGTTTGGGGGTGCAGGTTTGGGGTGCAGGTTTGGGGGTGCAGGTTTGGGGGTGCAGATTTGGGAGTGCAGGTTTGGGGTGCAGATTTGGGGGTGCAGGGTTTGGGGTGCAGGTTTGGGGTGCAGGGTTTGGGGGTGCAGGTTTGGGGGTGCAGGGTTTGGGGTGCAGGTTTGGGGGTGCAGATTTGGGGGTGCAGGTTTGGGGTGCAGATTTGGAGGTGCAGGTTTGGGGGTGCAGGTTTGGGGTGCAGATTTGGGGGTGCAAGGCTTGGGGTGCAGGGCTTGGGGTGCAGGGTTTGGGGTGCAGGTTTGGGGGTGCAGATTCTGGGGTGCAGGGTTTGGGGTGCAGATTTGGAGGTGCAGGTTTGGAGGTGCAGATTTGGAGGTGCAGGGTTTGGGGGTGCAGGTTTGGGGGTGCAGGGTTTGGGGTGCAGATTTGGGGGTGCAGATTCTGGGGTGCAGGGTTTGGGGGTGCAGGTTTGGGGTGCAGGTTTGGGGGTGCAGGTTTGGGGGTGCGGATTTGGGAGTGCAGGTTTGGGGTGCAGATTTGGGGGTGCAAGGCTTGGGGTGCAGGGCTTGGGGTGCAGGGTTTGGGGTGCAGGTTTGGGGGTGCAGGGTTTGGGGTGCAGATTTGGAGGTGCAGGGTTTGGGGGTGCAGGTTTGGGGTGCAGGGTTTGGGGTGCAGATTTGGGGGTGCAGATTCTGGGGTGCAGGGTTTGGGGTGCAGGTTTGGGGGTGCAGGTTTGGGGTGCAGATTTGGAGGTGCAGGTTTGGAGGTGCAGATTTGGGGTGCAGGGTTTGGGGTGCAGATTTGGGGGTGCAGATTGTGGGGTGCAGGGTTTGGGGTGCAGGTTTGGAGGTGCAGATTTGCGAGGCAGGGTTTGGGGTGGGGGGGATTTTGGGGTGCAGATTCTGGGGGATCCCCCGGGGGTCGCTGAGCCCCCGCGCCCCCCCAGCTGCTGGAGACGCAGGCGGCGCTGCGGGAGCAGGAGGTGGGGGCTCTGCGGGCGCAGGCCGGGGGGCTCAGCCCGGGGCACCCCCGGAGCGCGGGGGTGCAGGAGCAGGTCCGGGACCTGGAGCAGCAGTTCCGGGAGCTGCGGGAGCCGCTGCAGGAGCGCGGCCGGAGCCTCGCGGCCGCCAGGGAGCTGCACCAGTTCCGCAGGGACCTGGAGGACGAGCTCGTGAGTGGGGGGATGCCCCCGGGAACCCCCCCCCAGGGCTGTCACTGACCTCTGGGGCCCCTGGTCCCGCGTTCCCGATCCCAAATCCCTGATCCCCACCAACCCAAATCTCCTCCTCAATCCCTGACCCCCAGTCCCTGATCCCCTCCCATCCCTGTCCTCACAGTGTCCCGGACCCCTGGTGACCCTGACCCCCAGTGACCCCCAATGACCCCCAGTGACCCCCCAGTGACCCCCAGTGACCCCCCGCTGTCCCCCCATGTCCCCAGCTGTGGGTGCAGGAGCGCCAGGCCCTGGCCGTGTCCACGGACCACGGGAAGGACCTGCCCTCGGTGCAGCTGCTGCTCCAGAAGAACGAGGTGGGTCGGGGGGGGTCTCCAAACATCCCCCTCTATCCCCTGTGACCCCCAGAGACCCCCCTGGACCCCCAGGACTCGCTCCACGACCCGGGGGGTCCCACAGATGTCCCTCCCTCTGACCCCCCCAGAGGTTCTCTGGCCCACCCCTGCCCCCCCAGAGACACCCCCGGCACGTTCTGTGGCCCCCCCCGACCCCCCGTGTACCTCCCATTTCCCCCACAGACCCCTCCTAGACCCCCCAGACCCCCAATCCCCCCCCCCAAGCCCCCCCTAACCCCGCTGCCCCCGCGTTCCCCCGCAGACGCTGCAGAAGGAGCTGCAGGGCCGCGAGCGCCGCGTGACGGAGCTGCTGGAGCGGGGGGTCCCCGGCTCGGGGGTCCCCGGCTCGGGGGTCCCCGGGGGGGTCCCGGCGCTGCGGGAGGCCTGGCGGGAGCTGCGGGCGCAGGCGGCGCGGAGGCAGCGGAGCCTCGAGGCCGCCTTGGCCGCCCAGCGCTTCCTGCGTGACGCCGCGGCCGCCGAGGCCTGGCTGGGCGAGCGCGAGCTGCACATGCTGGCCCAGGACAAGGCCAAGGTGCGACGGGGCCTGGCCACCCCCTGGGGACAGCAGGGTGGCCCCGCTTCGGCTGGGGTGGGGCGGGGGAAGGGGTTTATAGGGGGGTTGGGGTGTCCCAGGGGGAGCAGGGGGGGCTGTGGGGGTCTATGGGGGGTCCCAGGGGGATTGGGAGGGGTCTCTGGGGGTCTCTGGGGGTTCCCAGGGGGAGCAGGGGGGGCTGTGGGGGGTCTATGGGGGGTCCCAGGGGGATTGGGAGGGGTCTCTGGGGGTCTCTGGGGGTTCCCAGGGGGAGCGGGGGGGGCTGTGGGGGGTCTATGGAGGGGTTCCAGGGGGGTCCCGGGGGAGCAGGGAAGCTGCTGAGGGGGTCAAGGGGGCTGTGGGGAGGGGTTTGGGGGGGTCACAGGGGGAGCTGGGGGGTCTCTGGGGGTGGGGACATGGCTGTGACCCCCCTCCCGTGCCCCCCGGTGTCCCCAGGACGAGCCGGGCGCCCAGGCCATGCTGAGCCGGCACCTGGGGCTGGAGCAGGAGCTGCGCGACTACGGTGGCACCGTGGAGCTGCTGGCCGAGCAGGGCCGGGCCATGGCGGCCAGTGGCCACCCCGACGGGTGGGGACAGCCTGGGGACACCCCCGGCACCGTGGGCATGGTCCCTGTGTCCCGTGACACCCCTGTCCCAGTGCTCGCTGTCCCCTGAGATCCCTGTGTCCCCTGTGCCCGTGTGCATTGTCTGTCCTCTGATGGCCCTGTGTCCCCTGACGCTCCTGTCCCCTGTCCCCGGGGTGACACCACTGTCCCCTGTCCCCTGGGTGACATCACTGTTCCCTGTCCCCTGGGTGACACGGGTGATGTCCCTGGGGTGACACTGCTGTCCCCTGGGTGACACCGGTGATGTTTCCGGGGTGACACCACTGTCCCTGTGTCCCCTGGGTGACACCGGTGATGTCCCTGGGGTGACATCGCTGTACCCCTGTCCCCTGGGTGACCCTGATGATGTCCCCTGGGTGACACGGGTGATGTCCCCTGGGTGACACCACTGTCCCTGTGTCCCCTGGGTGACACTGGTGATGTCCCCTGGGTGACACTGCTGTCCCCTGGGTGACATCGCTGTCCCCTGGGTGACACTGGTGATGTCCCCGGGGTGACACTGCTGTCCCCTGGGTGACACGGGTGATGTCCCCAGGGTGACACCGCTGTCCCCTGTCCCCTGGGTGACACTGGTGATGTCCCCTGGGTGACACTGCTGTCCCCTGGGTGACACGGGTGATGTCCCCGGGGTGACACCAGTGTCCCCTGTCCCCTGGGTGACACGGATGATGTCCCCGGGGTGACACCGCTGTCCCTGTGTCCCCTGGGTGACACTGGTGATGTCCCCGGGGTGACACCGCTGTCCCCTGTCCCCGCCCAGCGAGCGGCTCCGTGCCCGCGCCGCGCAGGTGCAGCGTCTCTATGCGGGGCTGTGTCACCTGGCCGGGGAGCGCAGGGCCACCCTGCAGGGCCACCACCGGCTGTGCCAGCTGCGCCGGGACCTTGATGACCTGGAGCAGTGGATCTCGGAGCGAGAGGTGGTGGCGGCGTCCCGGGAGCTGGGGCAGGACTTCGAGCACGTCACGGTGAGGGGACACGGGGGGCACGGGCACAGTGACACTGAGGAGTCCCCGTGTCACCTCAGTGCCAGGTGGTCCCCAGGTCATCCTGACACTGGGGGGGCCCCGTGTCCCCCTGTCACCGGGGGTGTCCCTGTCCCCGGCAGTGCCCCCTGACCCCGGCCTGGCCTGTGTCCCCGCAGCTGCTCCGGGACAAGTTCCGGGAGTTCTCCCGGGACACGGGCGGGCTGGGCCAGGAGCGGGTGGACGCGGCCAACGCGGCGGCGGCGGCGCTGATCGCCGGGGGCCACCCCGAGCGCGCGGCCGTGGCCCAGTGGCAAGCGGGGCTTAACGAGGCCTGGGCCGAGCTGCTGGAGCTGGTGGCCACGCGGGCGCAGGAGCTGGCGGCCGCTCACGACCTGCAGCGCTTCCGCCGCGACGCGCGCCAGGTGCTGGCGCAGCTCCGGGACAAGGCCCGGCAGGTCCCCGAGGAGCTGGGCCGGGACCTGCGCGCGGCCGAGGGGCTGGAGAGGCAGCACCGCGCCTTCGAGCACGACGTGCAGGCCCTGAGCGCCCAGGTGAGGGGACACGGGGGACGCAGGGAGGGACAAGGGAGGGACAGGCCGCGGTGCAGCAGGTGGCTGCGAGCCGCATGCGTCACCTGTCCCACGTCCCACTCTTGAGGCGACTGCAGTGCAAGAGGTGCCTGTGAAGGGACACGTTCCGTGCCACACGTGTCACGCCTGTCCCCTGTCACTCCTGTGCGGTGAGGAGGGGGATGTGTGCCATGTCACAGCTGTCACACGTGTCCCGTGTCCCCTGTCCT